>NC_069397.1:51018297-51273297 GCF_027475565.1 Acinonyx jubatus
CCCTCTTCTAGAAAGTATTCTTGAATATAAGATGCAATTGTCCCTGTGTCAGAAATCCTTATTTCTGGAAAGTTTAGGAATACCATCAGATTCATCAAGTTCTGTTGTTTTTCATCAAGGGTCACTCATACTTCAAACACCAACAAATGGCAGATACTGCTAGATCACCTACATGCGTATGGCACCAGACGTAAGACACAACTTTCAGAAAGAATCAAGCTACTCCATTTTCTTCATCATATTTTCATTTAAGTATAGCACTGCATAATGGAGAAGCTTGGGCAGAATACAGAAAGCCAGGTAAACTTTCCAAGCAGGCATGAGGGGATACACGGGATGGAAACTTTTAAAATTCCATACAGTTTGTTCAGGCAGAACCAACGATTTCAAAATGAACAGTGACAGATCAATTTTTAATGGTAACTCTATTATTTTTCTCTATTATGAATACTACTTTTTAGCAGACCATGAAAATTATGTTGACATTTGAAAAGCATGTGATTAATTGTAGCAGAACAAACATTCTGAGTGCAGCCTCCATTTAGGAAGGTGATACCAAGCATGGGTCCTGATTATAACATTGTTGGCACCTGTAGAACTTGCCTTTTTTTTTTTTAATCTGCTAAATGTTAAAGATCCTCGTTGTGCCAGTGATGAATTGATAGACGTTGGAGGCACAATGGGTTGGGGAGATGCTGTTCTGAAAACACAGTAATTCATTCAACTAAAATCTAAGCACATTTCAGAAGTGAAACCAGATCGCCTTACAACTCTGAGCTGTAACACAGGCCAAAACGGCCAAATGATGTTTACAGCTTATAATTTCCAATATTCTCCCAATTTTGCTGAAAGATTTGTGCTCAGACATTACAAAGCAGTCACTGTGTATCAAAGCACACATGTGAAAAATTTTACTTCTCATGCAGCGTAGTGATGTAATCTAAACTTTGGTTTTTGAAACGTGAAGATGTAGAACTGCAGCCATAAAATAATGAGATGGGCTTTCATAATGTTCAGCTGTCCGGGTGGGAAAACTGGGAGACGTCAATTAGGTCAAGACACCTCTGAAATCCAGATACGTAGTCCAACTGCCCATTTTCTTTGATATTCTCACAACTTAAAAAAAAAAAATAATGCTTACTTATTTTGAGAGAGAGAGAGTTGTGTGCAAGAAGGGGAGGGGCAGAGAGAGAGGAAGAGAGAGAGAATCCTAAGTAGGCTCCGTGCTGTCAGTGCAGGACCCCGATGCGGGGCTCACACTCATGAACTGTGAGATTGTGACCTGAGCCGAAATCTATAGTTGGATGTTGGATGCTTAACTGGCTGAGCCACCCGGGTGCCCCATAAAATCCACATTTTATTATTACATGTTCTTACTTAGTAATAACATTATAATTATTTTGCTTTATTATTGTCGTTGTTATTTTATTATTTTCAAAGAAAGAAAGGAAGACTGGGATAATTATTCAATGGAAAAGGAAAACTTGGGGGGAATCTGGTTAGTACCTGGCTCTAGCTGGCAGGCTCTAGAGGAATACTGCAATGTTTCTGAGACCGCCTTTTCACCAAAATCGAATGCACTCACAATGACATCTGCCTTCACTCTGGGCTGTAAGAAAGTGGTGGGTATTAGGAAGTGAGAATGAGTTGCAATGGCATTCATCATGTGAGGGAAGCCAAGCTTGGTGGCTTTATGTGAGGGTAAATACAATTATGGAAACAATACACTTAAAGCCCTTTCATATTATGTAGCAGGAACAGGAATGGTTAGGCCTTCAGTCTACAGGCCTAGAATGGATGGATGTAAATCTTTAAGGGTAAAACTCTCCTACAGGATAATGAACCACATTGCAGGAAAAAAACAGTATGACGTAACATAGGTTCAGGCCTGGTGCAATGGCATCAGTATGTCCTAGAAAGGCATTTTGAAAAAGTACTTCTCCTGGCTGTTGGTAAAGAAGACACCTTCGCCCTTCTAATCTCCAAATCCTCCCTAGATCAACAAGGAAAAGAAAAAGGAGGCATAGCTTGAGGCAGAGGAGTTTTGTCTGCTAGGAAGTAATAAGATTACTGGGCTACTAAGATCCTAAGGAAAACAGGATCTCTAGAAAAGCAAAGAAAGAAAAACTGTTTCAGTGTACATGTTTCATTTAAAAAAAAAAAAAAACATGCTGCATGTCCATAAATCCCTATTTATATTTTGTTGGTGCCTACTTTTGGTACAAACTGTTTCAGTGTTATACAAGTGAGGATTCACATACTCGTATTTATCCTGTAGTGCATGAGATTTGAAATGGTGAGAAATAGTGTAGCTTAGGGACTGGGTAGGAATGAAACAAAATGAGTGGAATTTAGGTAATGACGTAAGTATTAAGATTTTATATACATTATTATGCATATGCCATATATTTTAACATCTATTAAGATTTTACATTTCTTCTAAACAATTGGAAATCAACCTATTGTGTTTAATATATTGCCTCTATAAAAAGCAGCTCAAATCTGGAGAGATTAAATGAATCCTCACTTTTAAAAAAAATTTTTTTTAATGTTTATTCTTGAGAGAGAGAGAGAGACAGTGCGAGTGGGGGAGGGGCAGAGAGAGAGGGAGACACACAATCTAAAGCAGGCTTCAGGCTCTGAGGAACTCAAGAAAGGTGAGATCATGACCTGAGCCGAAGTCAGCTGCTTAACCCACTGAGCCACCCAGGCACCCCTAAATCTTCACTTTTGAACTCTGCTCATGTGTTGGGTGGCTTTTAATTGTTGTTTATGTGTAGATGACTTTCTTTTCACTGTGACTGAAGATTTATATTTAATGGTCTTTAGTGTTCCTTACTCACTACAAGGTGTCTAAAAATAGATTAATTTTTGGTTATATTTTTAAACGTATGGCTTTTGCATCTAAGGAGCACATATCCAGCAATTCTAGAAAATTCCTTACCATCATTTTTTTAGCATTGCTCATGGAAGAGGTTTCCCCCCGCCCCCCATGTGCTTTAATAATATAATACTGAAACTTCTTTGGTGGGACTTTGATTTCTCTCTCATTCTCTCCTTTGTGGGACTTCCTTGTGGGCTGATTTGTGGGAAAATCATTTTAGAGCAATTTTGGGTTCACTGCTGGGACACACACCACAGTGACACTAAATCAGTGGCCACGGACCCTGATAACAGTGTTTTTCCATAAATTTTTTTTGGTTTGGGGGTTCCTGAAATATGAAAATAGTGCAAATTTAAACTTCAAACTTGTGAAATTCCTAGGATTTGTGGTATGGTTTTGTTAGGCCTTTGTTTGTTTGTTCATTTGTTTGTTTCACCCAGGCCTGGCAAATATACACAAGTGTCCCTGTATTGCAAGTTTCATTTATTTATTTTTCCCTCACCTTCTGAAGCTGCTGCCCTTTAAGGCCCCCATCTATATGCAGAGATCTCAGTGCTAACTCTTAGCATTGTACTGTCTCTGAACTGACATCATAACCCAACTTGTAGATTACTGGGTCTAATAAACACTTCTGTAGGCTTCTAAAGCATCATACAATTATTCACTGGTTTCCAGTCTCAACTTTTGTTTTTTCAACTAGACCATTTTCTTGCACATTTTGCAAGCTCAGCGAAACACGTAAAAATAAAAATAAAAGCAATTATGTCATATTTATCCAGAACCTATAGATAGTTATAGCGGGGATATTTTAGATTATTACAATTTACCCTTTTGCCTGTATCATATATGATTTTTACAGTCGAAACATCCTTGTCTTTAACTCTCTGTCAACAAATAAAGGGTCCCCCAAGCATTTAAAATGCCCTGACCCCACTGGGGCGAGGGATGCATGTGCCTCCAAATCGTTTGACAACATATCTGAAGCAAAATCCTATGATCCATCTAGCTGGCTGCCAGCAACCTCCGGTGGGTTTTGCTGCCGCTATAGCTGGAAGTGAGAGATTAGACCGCTGTCCAACTGTCTGTTCCCCTCCAGGTTTGAACTTTTAGAATGTCATTTTTTTTTTCTTCCTATAAGGTCAGGCTGCCATGTTCTACTCTTTTCTCAGTACTTTTCACATATCCTGTCCCTGGAGAGATGTGAGAGGCAGTCTGGAAAAACATCAATGTTATGTATGTCAGAGCCTGCTTACACAGGATGCCAACAGATGGCAATATTTTATCATTATTACACAATCCAGAGACCCTTCATTTGTGGCCTCAGGGAACACGCGGAGTCGGCTCTTTGGTGTGACACATGTTACCGAAGCTTCACCCCCCATTAACTGTGCTGTTGTTTGTGATTGTTAAGCTGCGCGTCTCGCCGTGTGTCACATTCTTGACTTGTACAAGGGTCCATTAGTAAGTAGCATCTGAGTACCGTGAGTCATAGAAGGCCCCATTCTTGGAAAAATAAACACTGTACATTCGGCTGAGATTAGAGCCACTGGCTGGTAGTGAACTGGACGGCCTTTCATGTAAAAGCCTGTTTCTGCTCTCCATCAAGGCCTTCTCTCCCACTATCAATACACGAGAAATTCACATGACTGTTGGATGGCACGTCCGTTCACAAACATAGGCTGAGTGCTCACCTAGTCTCTGGTGTTGCACGGGGCTTTGTCCGAGACCCTGGAAGAAAGGTCTGAGGGGAAAATAGCAGCCAGAAATTTCAAAACCATCAGGAACTCTTATGAAACCAACTTCATGGCTGCAAGTGAAAGATGTTTTCGAAGTGTAGATGTATTTTCCAGCGACCTGGTCCTTATTTTTCTCTTTATCATTTCCTTCCTCCCCTCATTCCTTGTATTTTGTAAATCTCTTCCTCTTCTTTTTTCTTCTGTCTTTCGTGACTTCTGGTTTTTTTCTTTCCTCCCTTACGCCTTCCCTCATCACTTTTTCAGACTTGGCACATCTTCCCCCTTTTTGGGTTCTCTTTCTCTTCCCAACTTGCATATCCAGACCCTGATATGCACAGGGCTCCAGCCCAGAAGAGGCATTCCGGTTCCGAGGAGTTGGCACCAAATGGCTACGGCAGCTGTGCCAACCCCGCCCACACAAGGAACTGAATTTAAAAAGAGAACTCCCCCCAGCTACCATCTAACCTAGTCCTTGCCAGCATCATAATTTGAAGTCATCTAATGGTTAAAAACTGGCCTGAGACTAAAGAGAGTCAGGCAGATAAACGTTCCAGGTTGGGTTTAGGGAAAGTTTTGGGGTTTCTCTAGGTACATGTAACTTTTGAGGCTATATTTCAATCCTTGATCCCCTTAGCAATCTGGCACATTCGCTGTTTGTGTTTCTCTTTTCTAACTTTTTTTTTTTTTTTTTTTTTTGAAGTGAAATTTTGGCATTTCTTCCAGGAAGGAGGGAGCAGGCGGGCTTCGGGCACTGCTGGGAGGCATGAAGGCAAAGCTGTGCGAACATCTTTACAGACCATCTACCCCACTCAGTACAGGGTCATGACCATGTAGTCAAACAACCAAGGGTCAGAGGGGAGAAAACAGATGGGGACCATAGGCTCCCAGATCACACACCTTCTTTCAAAACCTATTTCAGAAAAGCGGTTTTCTGTGAAAGCAGATTTCCGAGGGTAGAGCTTTTATAAACACTCCACATTTCTTTGGCCTGTGAGAGGTGTTTTGTGTGGGAGCATTTGCCATCAAACAAGGTTTTATTGAATATCCCTCTTGTTGTTGTTATAATAATCCATGCTGATATAAACCATGCTCCATAAAACGCCACAATACACATCCACTGGGCAACACCGCAGGGCGGGCTCACGCCGAAGCTCCTCAGGCAATAAAACCAAGACCGCCAGAAACACGCTGCCATTTATTTCCCCATAATGTGCTTTCTCTCTTTCTCTCTCTAGGCAGATTTTCCTCGTGTTGAAAGGGAACCTCTGGTCAAAAGTCAGCAAGCAAAGTTGTAGAAAGCTTTGATAGTCAGTGAAGTGAATCATGGCTACACATGGCAGTGGCATGCACCAATGGAGCCTCTTGCTGGGTGGACCTCCCTCTAAGAGCAACTGCTGGTCATCAGTCAAAGGGGCCCCCAACGAGTTTTGCACAGCCAATGGTTTCACCAGCTCCACGGTGCCTGGGTCCCAAGTTGCCCTTTTCCACAGGTATTGCTAAAGCAAATAGCAGACGGTATTTACTGGGTGTGATGCTTTCAATCACATTAATCTAGCCAGTAAAAAAATTTATGACCAATAAAAATTCCACCATGACATGGCTGATTGGAGGGAAGGCTGCATGATGGAAATTCAAGCCACGCCTCTGCCTCTAGCTAGACTGTCACAAACCTTGGAAGGAAGTAGGAGTCGGGAACGAGAAAGACAGAAAATCTCTGGGGTTGTTAAAACTAACTCAAGGGTAGATGGATAAAACTCTTAAATCGTTTAATAAGTCCAAACTCTTGGAGTTTGGAAGGTGATTGACTGAACACCTACTTTCAAAAGCTATCTAGGGAAAGTATAGATGTAGTCCCACTTCTCCTAGAAAATCACCCTGGGTTCCTTCTACACTTCTGATCGCATGATTATTTGTTCGTGATAAAATAAATATTTTTAGATGTTAATACTTGAAAAATGAGCTATAAGGATGCCTGGGTGGGGACTGTCTATCTGGTTTGGAGCCAATGGGGAATGCAGCTTCACACGCTGTCTTTCTCCTTGTGGATTCCTACATGGTTTACACAGTTCCACAAGGGCAATGACTAAGCTCTATTAACATTTGTGAGTCATTCATTCCTTCTTTTCCCGATCTATAGTGACAGTCCTCAGACTGCATGGTTTCAAACACATACTCTCCAAATCCTCCTGTTCCATGGCTTCTCCCTCGAGTGGGCAGCTGATCCAATTATTTGTTAATGATCCCAGACCACACATGGCAACGAGGATGTTATTTTAATGAATTTTTATTGGAAGTCATGCCACTGGGAGTGAGCACCTGATTAGATAATTGTGGTTAATACTTCAAGTAGCTTATCCAATATCCATTATCCTATTCTTTCTTAGTAATAGAACCCCAAATTTAATCTGCGTGGCAATGTGCCCAGCCAAAAGACTTTATTTGCAAAATCCCCCGTGTTGCTAAGGGTGATCAATAAGGCGTAATTTGAAGTTTGTGTGTGAGACGTTTGAGAAAGCCCCTAAAAGGGGGGCAAAGTGCTGGCATTTGCCCTTTCACCTTCTCAAACTTCCTTTTATTTTCCACGTAGAGTGAAGCCCCGAAGGCTAGAACTCCAGTGGCATCTTGGAGAGTGAGATGAACTTAATTATGGAAACCTGTTGTTGTAAGGAGCAGAAAGACAAAAGGAAAGAAACTTGGGTCTCTAAGGACTCACCATAGGATCTGATCTCTAGACCATCCCCCTCCAGGCTGCTTTCCTTTGAGAGGAAAGAAACTTCTGTTGTTGAAGCCGCACTATTCTTTCCAGCCTCAGCACCGGATTCCTGATCAGAATCGCAGCCCTAGAGATCTAAAGGTTCTCTACCAAGACCATCTATTAACAGATTTGAGCACTCAAATCTCCCAAACAGATCGACAATCTTATTTTAAAAAAAAATTTTTTTTCTGATGATAGGTAATTTCCTCCATAAAGCAGCACTTTATACACAACCTCTTACATCTGGGACACACTTTAAAATGTTTGCTGGAATGTGCCTGGCAATATGAAGCAGGAATCACATCATGGGTTTTATAGCTATAAAGATCATGTTTTTGAATCTGAGATATCTCACTCACTAGCAATGTGACATTAGGCAAGTTACTTGACCCTCAACACTTGTGATGACAAAATGAGTAAAACACTATCAATCTGGTAAAAAAACTGACAAGGGGACAAAGCACATATTTAAAGCAGACATAACACAGCAAGTCTTAAGAAATCGCATTCTTTTCTACCTTCTACTTCAAAATTTCAAATTTCGTACTTTGAGTGTATTGGTTTAGGTTCTCTTCATTCATTCTCGGAGACAAGGACAAAAACCCTTCTGCCAACACTTTACCCACCATTATATTTTCTCGACTCTGCTTCCCCAAATATATATCCCTATTACCCCTCAATAGTCTCCCCTCTGTATCAGTATTAAATGAAGACACCAGCATGCAAAAATTAAAAAGCAGTAAACAAACAAAAGCCCACATACTAAGCCTCCCCAGGTGTGTATGTTCATAAACATATGTGTGTATATAATATAAATATATAATATAAATATGTATAATATAAATTATATATATATATATGTTATATTTATATTTACATAAAAGAGCAGTCAAAGGATAGGCTAAGATGAGTCAGTTCATTCTAAGTCCAATAGTTGATTTTCCTTTAACACATATTTTCTTACATAAGACTTGGCATCCCTTAAGGTCAAGGCATACGATTGCCTCTGCTGATTTTGACAGTAGTGCTACAACATACAGAAATTACCAGGTGTTCATGGAGAGCTCTCTGAAATCATATGCCACTGATAAATTAAGCAGCATTTCACTGGTATCACTGAAATGAAACGAGCATAATCCAGCATGTAGCACTGAAGGCTGAAAACATGGATTCCGACAGACCCATGTGCCCATGTGCCCATGGATAAATTAATTGACCTCTCTCAATTAATTAATGGTAGACATCCCATAATGCTGTTGTACAGATTAAATGAGATAATGCGTGTAGAGAATACATCACAATGCCTGGCACATGGTGATCACTCCAGTGTTGGTCTTTCTGATCATTATCATTATCACCCTTAGCATAGGAAACAGTAATGGCTTATCATTCATGTGAACTTTCCTCCATCCTTTCCCCACCGCACAATGAGAGTTTATTTTCAGGACTTCTTAAAGGCTGCGTTCAAGTCCTTTGTCTCTTGTCCCTCTAGCAACTGCAAAATTAATTATTTCTTTTAGAAAGAAATGAGAAAATGAATCAATAAATTGGAGGTTCTGAAAAACGTCCACATAGCTCTTTAAGCTAGAATTTGTAAAATCCCATTTTTATTACACTTACATATAATTTTGTAGAAGAGTAGATAGTCTTGGTACCCGGACCAGGATTTAGAACCCAATCTTGCTTTTTTACCAACTATGGAACTTGGGCTAGTCAACTAACTGCTCTGAGTTCCAGTTACAATGCCTGCCTCTCACATTTTTAGGAAAACTGCATGAATATATGTACATGAAATACCTAAAAATCTGTAACGTGGCAGTCACGAGAGACATCTGCTTTCTTTTTCCAGTTACATGCTGTTGTTGTTACTATGTCTGTGTCCACCAACAAGGTCCTTGTCTCTATTGGGAAGAATTAAAAGGTCTTTCTGATGGGGAAGTCAGGAATCTGGTGAGTTAAGAAGGAAAGGAGAAAGAAGGGGAAGGAAAGCAGCCGAGTCATTGAAAACACAAATGCTGAAGTACTCTGCTTTGTTCATATGACCGTGCCAGTCTTAAGGCTAGTTTCAGCCTGGCACCTCGCTGTTGTCTAAAGGTAGTACTTGAAAAACCACACCCAAGCCTGGGATCCCATCACAAACCACCACCTCTTACAATAACAGTCTCTATCCCCTTAGTCTTTGTATTTCCTAAACCTGTGACATAGGAAATCATCAGGAACAACGCCCCAAATTAACCAAAATAGTCTATAATAAAGGTTTTCAACCATATGATTTGGGACATTTGGATATCAAGATAGTCCACCTCTACAATATCCAAAGTAATTTTGCAAGTATTTATATGTTGTGTTTCAAGAAGGAAACAATCAAAAATTGTCCTACATATTTAGGGAATTTCACATTCCCTTGGAATAGAGTATAAAGTGCTATTAGTCACATCTTCATGGAATGAGGTGCTTCCCTAAGAGGAGTAAAAGGCATATACATTTTTACTCACTGTTCATATTCAGAAATCATAAGGAAAGGAGTAGCCCTGTTTGGTGCTCACACTTTCAAATACACCTCTGAACATCTTGACTTAGAAACTCTGAAGGCATTGCTGAGCTCGAAAGTAAGTTTTTACTTCGGAGCCCCGACATCACTTATTCAGCATTGCCTAGAATTGAGCAGCCCATTAAGGAACTGAGAAAACTGCCTAAACCCGTTTCTGGAATGGGGACTCCTGATTCAAATGCCCATTAATATATAAGACAATTGCCTTAATATCACCATCTAAGGATGTTAAATCCACTCTGATTATTGAGTGATGACAGAGGTGGTCCATTAAATTCTCAAAAACCTAGAGGAATGCTAGGTTCGTTTTCTTTCTTTCTCTTTCTTTCTTTCTCTCTCTCTCTCTCTCTTTTTTTTTTTTCCTCTAGCACAGCTTTGGCCAGTATCTTAGTCTCCACATGTACCATGTAGCCAAAAACACCATGCAAAAAACTTTGGTATTGCTAAGTCAGCATGACATTCTCTTGGAAACTGCTGTTCTCCAAAGCCAATTCTGTGCTATTGAAGAGTGAATAAGACACTGATTCCAGGAGATGAGGGTTCCTTTTAGGGGGGAAAATCTAAAACACATACAGCCATGCTATTTGGAAGCAGACGGTCAGTGTCATTTTGGATAGAAAGGTTTGGTAAGCCACGGCTGAGGTGTCCAACACACCTGAACTTCCCCATCACCACTGTGCCTGCAGCTCATGCTCTATGCTCCCTCCAAGTCCAACGCAAGCTTAAACATCAACCACGTTTCCAAGCTTCGCATGGTTTGGGGGCACAAATGACCACATATCACACGATTTCCGTCTGAAATCATGGCTTGGCCTACAAGTCCCGAAAGCTTTGCAAACTTCAGCGAAACTCTAGACTTCCCTGGCCTTCGTATTGGGCTGGCAGCAGAGGTTCCCCACAGCTGTGGCAGTAATACCCGGGTGAGTGAATATTTTCATTTTCTAAGCAGGTCCCAGCTGGCCAGCACTTTCAGAAGCAGGAGTGGAGAAGACAAAGATACAGGAGAGAGAGAAAGAGAGAGGTGGAAGTTGTGAGATTAAAAAAATATATATATATATATGTGTATGTATATACACACACACACACACACACACACACACACACACACACACACACACACACACACACATATATATGTTCTGATTCCTAAATGTATAGTTTTTTCCTCTACAGAAGTACACATTTCTGAAAATCTGGGTTAAGACTAGGTCAGAGCCCCAAACAACCAATATTCCAAGAGCGCTGAGATTTTCTATAAAAACATTAGTGCTTTTGCCACAGTCTGGGATTGTAACCATACATGGGCCAGAATGCCAGGGAGCTGGGCAGAGGTTATTTGCCATGAAAAATGGGAAAAGACTCCGCCGCTTTCTTTCCTATTGGATAATAATCTCTTTAAGCACTGACTTCTGTGTAGGAAGCATGGCAGTATGTGGTAAGAAATAAATCTGGTTTGGAGATGCTTGAATGGCTCCCAAATGACAATGCCTACAATCTCTTCTTTACTCTCATTAATATCAAAGCAAAGATCTCTGTTAAAGAAACAGGGTCAAAGGGTGGGGAGAAGGGAGGGTAAAAGAGAAGTGTTCTTCACTTTGCTGAATTTTACCATTAAAATTTTATTGACTAAGCTCCTGGTTTAGTTCCAAGTGTTTGTAACAATAAGCAGGCATTATCTTTATTTTTAAGAGTTATCAGGGTGTTTGTTAGTATTTTATAGTAATCTATTCTAGAGTAGAAGGCTATGGAGAGTGTCGATGAGGAGGATTACATGGATGGTTAAGTTGCCAGATTAATACAGGTGTCCCGTAGTATTTATATTTGCTAAAGCTGGCAACACTAGGTAAGAAGTAGTTATTGAGTTAGGAGATATTTTGGGAAGCGACTGGAAAGAGAAGAGTTGACCCCAAAGAGTTGGACTGAATCCCAAAGTTTTTTGTTAGTTTTAACATGTATATATATATGCCTTGCTTCCTCCATATTCCTCATCACCCTCTTGGGCCCACAGTGGACTCCCTAAAAATGCTAATTGATTGATTCATTGATGGATAAAAGAAAAAGGCCAAGAGGAAGCCAAAGTAAATAAGGTTTCTGGTTTGAATGTTTTATTTCATGGGCCAGATTTGGGCATGCATTTCACCATTTGGAACACATACTTTTGAAATTGCAAAATATAATGCATTTTAAGACTCAGGTACCTTTTAAAGTCCCACCCTGCTAACTCTCAGGTTATTATTCATGCTTCTATCTTAATGGATTCCACAAATCAAATTTTCATTTTTCTTGGTGAATATGGCTGATACTTACAAATGAGTATCATTTACCCCCCTACCCCCAAACCTCTTATGGAGCCAAAAGCCCAAAGCTATAAATATAGAACACCACTGTTAGGAGGCCTTCTTTTCCGTCCCCCACCCTGCCACCTCAGAAGGTAATGGATTTCTCTTTTCACAGTGTTAAAAGGATCAGTAAATCATTGGGTCACCTATTGATATGAAAGTCTTTTCATTTGAAGTGATTATTGTTTTAGCAAATTGCAAAAGAAAAATACAAAAGAGCAAATAAATCAAGAAAAAAAATTACAACAGGTTTTTATGAAGTATGGGTGGAGTGGAAAAAGTGATCTAGGCTTAATTAACCACACTTAGTCATAGATGCAGGAAGCAGAGGTTTTAAAAAGTCCAATTGGGGCTGTGTTTTATATATATATACATACACGCGCACACACTTTAAGGTGTTAATTTCCATCACATCACTCTGTGCTGGGTTACCATGAAAGGACTGCTGAATCTTGACCTTCACATGAAATGTTAAAATCACATTCCCTTTGGAAGGCACAACTGTCATGAAATATTGTCTCTGTGTACTCACAGAAGAGTATCTGTGTAGAGGCAACAGATGCTCAAAGATCTAGGTGCATATTGCCCAGGGAAATAAGGGCATGATGATCTGGTAAGTCTGGACTTCCTTTATATTAGTAACATCTCATTTTTACCTCTGCTTGTTGACTCATACCCTTACCTGTACTTTAAATATCTCAATCCCCACAATCTCCTATGTTGCTAAAAAATGTCAGCCACTTCAATTTTATGGCTCAAGTCAATCTCCTACCTATTGTGCCACTAAATTCTCCTTCCCCAATTAAACAGTTACGGCCCTTATAATTGATACTACACACCTGGTTATACACTTTAACACCTGATTATTAACTCCCTTGTATTATCTTTTCTCATACGTGTAGCTCATTTCCAAAATTACTAAATATACCCTAAGGACTTATACCCCTCTGGGGTGTTTTGGGACCAGTAATCATCCACCCAGAGTAATAGGTACCATACTTGCAGAATGATGCAACATACATTCCTCAACGAAACTAAATATTATTGTTTCAATCAACTTATTTTAAGGAAACATGTGACACATTAGAATGGACAAGAAACTAATACATTAAAAGCAAGGTGGGAACTGGATCTGTCAGTGTTCCATACAGAAATAGAACCAATAGAAGATATCTATCTATCTAAATCTAGATAGATATATAGATACCTACATACAAAAAGAGATTGACTTTTAAGGAGTTCACACAGTTGCAGAGGCTGGCAAGTCTGAAATCTGCAGGGAGAGGCGCCTGGGTGGCTTAGTGGGTTAAGCTTCCAACTTGGGCTCAAGTCATAATCTCTCAGTTTGTGGGTTCGACCCCCTCATCGGGCTCTGTGCTGACAGCTCAGAGGCTGGAGCCTGCTTCAGATTCTGTGTCTCCCTCACTCTCTGCCTCTCCCCGGCTCGTGCTCTCTCAAAAATAAATAAATGTTGAAAAAAAAAAAAAAAAGAAGAAGAAATCTGCAGGGCATCCCAGCACAATGGAAACTCATGCAGGATTTTTTTTTCTTTTCTTTTTTAAATATTTTATTTTTTGGGGCGCTTGGGTGGCTCAGTCGGTTGAGCGTCCGACTTCGGTTCAGGTCATGATCTCACAGTCTGTGAGTTCGAGCCCTGTGTCGGGCTCTGTGCTGACAGCTCAGAGCCCGGAGCCTGCTTTGGATTCTGTGTCTCCCTCTCTCACTGCTCCTCCCCTGCTTGCGATCTGTTTCTGTCTCAAAAAAAAAAAAAATTAAATATTTTATTTTTGGGGGCACCTGGGTGGCTCCAGTTAAGCACCCGACTTTGGCTCAGGTCATGATCAGTTTGTGAGTTCAAACCCCGCGTCGGGCTCTGTGTTGACAGCTCAGAAGCCTGGAGCCTGCTTCGGACTCCGTGTCTCATTCTCTCTCTGCCCCTCCCCACTTTTGCTCTGTCTCTCTCTGTCTCTCTAAAATAAATAAATGTAAAAAAACATTTTTTAAGTACTCTCTATACCCAACACTGGGCTGGAACTTATAGTCTGGAGATCAAGAGCTGCCTGCTCCACTCACTGAGCCAGCCAGCCCCTCGTGCAGGATTAGTATGTTACAGTCTTGAGGCTAAATTCTTTCCTCTCAGGGAAACCTCAGTGGTTTCCTCTTGGGGCCTTCAACTGATTGAATGAGTCCCAACAACATTATCAAGGGAAATTTCTTTTACCTAAAAGTAACTGATTGTAAATGTTAATCACATTGCAAAATACCTTCACAGCAACATCTAGACTACTGTTTGATGGAAGAACTGGGCACCTGTGCCCAGCCAAATCAACACACATGCTTAACCATGACAGGCACTTCGCCGTTTACTGCAGTGTGGGTACTGATGCCTTATATCTATCCACAAGCCCCACATAAAGTCCCTGTTTCCTTGCAGAATTCTTCTATGCAACAAAAAGCTGTTGATGCCTAGGATCACCATGAAAACTAGATTTTTTTTCTCTTAAAATTCTTTTTAGGTTAATCTTAAATACTTTCTCAATCATACAGCCTTGTCTGGAGGGAATGTTGGCATTTAATTGGTCCAGGAAGGAGAATACCACAATACAGAAAGAAATTTTTTAAACTGTAAAACAAAAAAAAAAAAAAAACAAAAAAGATGCTCTCATTTTTTAACAAGAATCTTCATTCTAAGATGCAGGGTTCAGTTTGAGGAGCCATGCAGGAATACCAGTCAGTGTCTCTTTTCCAGACCGACTGATAAAATTCAGCTGGAGTCATTTGGGCATATGCACAAAGCTTGATTCTGATTTGAGTGCCTGATGGCAATGACCACGTGTTATTACCCTCAAATCCACAGATATGAGCCCGTTGCCACTGGCTACAGTGCAAGCTAATGATGCATGTGCTGAGGGTGGTACAATCGGAATAAATCTGTGGGCAGAGAGGGTCTGCTCAACCGCCCAGTAGCAGGTAAACTTCCTGAGAGCTTGTTAGAAATGCAGTCTTGGGTGCTATGCCAGATCTAGTCTATCAAAATCTGCATTTTAATAAGATCCCAAGGTGATATTCATGCGCATTAAAAATTGAGAACTACTTTGAGCATCCAGGGTCCTGTCTTAGGTAGGAAGAATTCCTGGTACCATTTTTACCTTTCAGCCTGTGGGACATTTCAGCCACTGAGACACCTTTCCTTTCATTCCCGTTTACCTATGTAAATGAGGAAGCCCCAAAGGAAGTTCAAATTTCACAGGACTCAGACCAAAGTTTCCTGACCACAATGCTGTGTATGTGTTTACATCATGGTCACTACAAAGTCTAGGGGAACTTATGACTAGAATCAGGCTTCACAGATACAACATATTTGGGCCCTATTTTTTTTTTTATGCGCTAAGAGAAAAAGCAGCAGTGAGATGTTGTTAATTTAGTGTAACTTTTAATCATACTTAGCTATAAATACCAATAACAATGGTACTTAGGGTTGCCACTGCATACCTTCAGCAACTGTAAGCCATAGGCAAAGAGGAAATATGGGGGTATGAAGAACAAGAGTAAGTCATGAGTAAAGGGGAGAAGTAAATGAACAGAATAAGAGGCAGTCTTATTTTGCCCAGCATTGTAAGCATAAGATATCTGCCAGTTAGAGAAAGTGATATATGAAAAAAAATACCTTAACAATGACCCCGATAGACTAACCATGACATACTGATTCAAACAGATCACGATTTGAAATCCACTTCTACTTATTAACTGTGTATTGATTAACTTATCTTTCTTGGTTTCCTTCTTTGTACAATGGTGAAGAATACACACAGAGATTTGAGTTGATTTACAAGATTATGTATAGAAAGCATTTATCATAGTGCATAACATAAAGTAAGTGCTTAATTAAATGGTGACTCTTTATAACTTGACACATGAATTTCCTGCATTTTATTTAATATTCAGAAATTAATTTATTCTAAGGGCATATCCCGCACTCCTATAAAGGGAATGAAGTTGCCTCCAGAGTGTCAGAAAAAGTAATCTGTGGGTGGTAATAAATCTCCTGGGATAAAAAGTAGCATTTGGCAGAAGTGTAAAATATACATTTATTGACATGAGTATTCTAGGCTGAAAAAGAGAGTCCAACACTTTCTGGCAACACAAGAAACTGGTTATTCCATTTGGTATCTCTGTTATCTAATTAAATGGATTCCTTAATTTAGACTCCACTGACTGAGTTTTCATTAATGATGAAGAAAGGGATTATGGAGTCGGCTGCCAGAGGTGGCAGGAAGATCAAATAACAGCAAAATTAGAATTTCTCATCTACATTCAAAGGCTATGAAGAGTTTTATAAGGTGGTCTTCTGAACACCACTATAACAGTGGGGGAGGCCTAACATGAGACAAATAGGCAAATTTTTCAAGTTATATGGTCAAAATAAAATCATGATCCAGGATATCTTATAAGCAATTTTGACCAGGGACATAAAAAGAATTGAAAAAACATTTAGCAAACTGTCATCCTCAGGAATTTTCCTCTGAGGAAAGGACACTGGGATAATGGAAATTTGAAAGTAGAAAAAAGGAGGTAAGAGTAGTTTCAGTGACTGGGAAATCGTGAATAATATTTTTCCCAAGGGTTTGGTTGTAGAACAGGGGTGTGATTTTTGAGGATCAATGTCAGGATGTGAGGGACAGTGAAACAAATGTTGCCTTCTTTAGATTGGCCCTATAATGGCCAAGGCGGGGGTGGGGGGGCGGGTGCTGTTGTTGTTGATCACTGCAATGCCCAGAGAAACAAGATGTCTATTAAACTGGCTACCTGTGGAGGTTTCAAGAGGGAGACTATCTTTTCTAAAATAGAATCCTTGTTAACCAAAGAATCATATTCCAAGGTAAATGGTCAAACCCCATAAAACGAGTCAACTTTCAAGAATAGACCATGAGGAATCACTTAGCATTGACTTTGAGATGATTGAGATGACATAATGAACAAGTATAAATAAGTTTCACTTTTACAGTCTGACATAGTGTCTTTTCTCCAGGGGTGTCTGGGTAAATTTTGACAAACGTAAGAACCTAAGAGCTGTTTCTTTGTCCATGCATTGAAAATAATAGTTGAAACACACACACACACACACACACACACACACACACACACACACACACCTCTTTCTAGGTCCAATACCTATGGCCCTTTTAAATAAATATAGTTCACTGTCTTCTGATATGATATTTAGGCTTCTCTACAAATAGGGCAAAAGTTGGAAAAATTATGACAATCCACTGCCTAATCTCACTAAAATTTAAATAAAAATCTGAAACTGAAAATGAGGCCAAAGGGTCAGAGAAGGCAAAGTTAATAATTCAGAGAGTCTATAATGCTCGCGGTCTACTGATGAACAAAATAATGTAGTCTATGATGGATAAATATTGTTCCATCCAAATCCCATAAATCTTAGGATCATAGATATAGGCCATCCATAATATTATTCTTTCTGTTCTATTAAAAAAAATTATGGCTTACGTCACACATTTCAATTCTTCTTATGTTCAACTAATGTTAAAACTAGAGGCTATGAGATACAAGTTCTGAACTAGCTATACCTGAAGTCACCCACTATAGAGTTTGGATGGTTTTCCTATGTGTGCTAAATTCAAATGTATCACACACTTACACAAATCTGCTGTTTAAGAACTGAAAAAAAAATGTGAAGATGAGAATAGTTGAAAGAGGAATACAATTTTAGATAAATGATGAGACAAAGAAATTAATCATCGGCATTGTGAAAGGAAATTATATTTCCAAAGAACAGATGAAGACCTGATGGCTAAAAGGATAGAAAAGGATAAAAGGACAATAGGATACCACAGCCCAAAAATCAAACTAAGCATTCACACTTGAACAAAGCACTAATAATATTAGAATAGATGAATTGCATACTTCCACATAGAAAAAAAAGATTACATCAATCGGGTCTTTTGGGTGTCAATTATGTGTTGGCATTTTTACTTAACCATTTATTCAGTCTATTTTGTTTTAAACAGAGGAACTACATACGGGTAGCACTTTTTCAAAAGTAACAGTGAAAAATAACCTGTTACAGTGTCAGAGTTCCATTACAGCAGAGAGACAAATGGAAAATTCAAATAAGTGGGGAAATTTAATTTTATGAAAAATTAGTATCAAATAGAAGGTTGTGAAAGGTAAGGCCAGTTTGAGGCAAAAGCAAAACAACTTTCCAATTAAAATTTGAATTTCAATTTTAATTGAAAAAATGGGTTTCATTCTATTGTGTATTCAAAATTTAGAGAAAACTGGCCACAACATTTTCTTTTCTTTCTATACCTACAGAAATAAGCTATTAAGCCCCAGTGAGTTATTCTTTTTTTTTCTTTCTTTTAGTGTATTTCAATATAATTTTTTCAAGATTTAATGAAAGAGCTGTACAATCCATACCCTACCCCTTTTCAAGAATGTCTGGCCAAATGCAGCTGTAAATTATAAAATAATGCCCTGCATTCATAAAACAGTTCACACATAAATATAAAAAATTAACCACTGATCAAATGACTCTTCCAGATAGGCTGCTTCAACCATCAACTTATGTAGGTATATCCTTAAGAAGTATCCTCCACCTTTTAAAAATTCTATAGATTTTTCCCTAAAAATCTCTGTTAAATCATACAGTATCCAGTAGTCATATTCTGAAAATAATTGCTAAATTCAAAAAACAAATTATTAAATGCGGGAGATTTTTTTTCCCCCACAAAGCCTTTTTATTGTTTCCAAAAAAGCGATTTTGTCCACAGAAAGCCCTAGTGCCCCCTGTTTGGGACAAAATCCATTACGGAGGACTGAGGCCAGGAGAAAACAGGAAAATCCAGAACTCCCTCACCAGCAACACTCTCTGAAATGTAGACAGAAATTTATCAAATATAATTTATGCAGAAAAATTATAATGTTTTAGTAAGTTAATTCTAAAATACTGAAAAGACCAGACCAGAGATATTTTTATTTAGTAATTTTCGGTCTTTCTGTTAAAAGATCTTATGTCCTGATTGCCCCAGAACAGTCCTCATTGTGCCCACTATCCTGGTGTAAATATTAATAGTGCAGCCTTTTACCCTAAGGGTTTCATTTTGGATACTACATTATATGGTCGCCCACCTTTAAGCAATATATGAGGTGTGGATTAAGAATTCATAAAGTACAGTCTTTTATTTGCAAAAACCAGTAACACACTGAGTGAAGTATTAAATATTATTAAATTTGGCATAGGGCATTATGTGTGCATACAGATACACACACATCCAAATCCATAGCTTATGAGATAAACATATTTAAATAAGAAATAATGGAGTTATTTCTGCCACAATCATGATGCTACTTATGGATAGTTTTCTTCAAAGAAGTTATTTTGGGGTGCTATATACATATTCCAAAATTCCATTCCTAACCCAGTTCTAAGTGCATGCTGAATCAAGCTATAAGACAGTCAAGAAAAAGTTTCACTACTTCATAGCCACAACTTATTTTCCATAAGGAAATGCATTACCAGACTTTATGCCAATTTTAATTCCAAATGACTTTTATTTGGTTTAAGAAAACAAATATGCTCAAAATACACATTTTATTTATTAAGTTGAAACATTATTGTTTGTTGACTACTTGCCTCCTCTTTGACCTCCTTGAGTGCTTAAGGGCAACCACTTTCCTTTACTCATCCATGCGTCCCTAAGAATCTAGTACAGTACTTACGATTTTTTAGGCTCTTGGTAAACATCTGTCAAATCATAATATGAATAAATGAATGAATGAATGAATGAGTGACTCCTCATCTTTGAATTTCTACAGATAATTCCAAAAGCAGAATTTGCACACTGGAAAAGTAGTTGGTAATCATTTTGAAGGCAACAACAATAATATCCATATGTGAATCCTGGTATAATATTAACACCCAAACTTAAAACCAAATGTGATCCCAATTATACTCCCTTTCATGAAATGACTTCATTTTCATAGTAGATAGAAATGGGTCTGAGCTCACTGGGGAACCAAAGTGAGGTACACTGTAGACCTTTGCTACTCAAAACATGATCTACAGATGAGCAAGATCAGCGTGACCTGTGAGCTTCTTAGAATACACCCCACCCCAGACCTACTGAGGCAAGATCTGTCTATTACCAGGATTTTCAGGGAATCCGCATACACACAGTTTGAGAAGTTCTTCTTATAAGGCTTAAACTTTGAGTGTTTACAATATGCAAGTCAAGACTCTGAAGGACAGAGAATGAGCACAAAAGCATAGAATAAGGAACATAAATACTACAAAGTGACATTTTCGGCTCTGGGGATTATATAGTACAGTGAGGTAGAAAGACCTATCTCGATCAAACCCAGCAGACAGAATAAAGTAAGACTATTTTATGATTTTAGACAGATTAAAGTTAGTGCTAGAACAAGGTAAAACCAACAAAACTGCCTGTCTTGGGGAAAGGTCAACAGATCAAAAATGAAGTATCAATCTTTGGCTTTAGGTTCACAAATACATATACATGTGTATGTTCTCACCCATCACCCCCACACACGCGCGCACACATGCACATTCATACACTTACGTCTCCTAAAGGGGATTTGATGTGGCTAAACTATGTATCGTGGCTATTCTCCAGGCAGTCATGTTTCTCTTAATAATATACTTAAACCCTAACTTCAATGCCCTCATTAGTAACTTGAATATCTTAAGGCTACCCATAGGGAAATAAATCTCAAATGAAAATAATTGCTTTTGACACGCACTGACCTTGTTAACCTTGCAGGTAAAAGCTCACCAAGCAAATATATGGGATGTCCCTAAAGCAAAAATCGACACACAAAACACAGGGTTATGATGAGGTTCAGCTGTTGCTCTTTCTGGTGGAGATATAATAGCCCTGCTCCAAACCTCATGTGCAGAAAAATAAGCTTATCAGGATGACCCCAGGATACTGAAATGAGAACACATAATGTCCCAGGTCTGGGATTTAGCGTTATTGAACATAGAACTCTTCATTGACAAAATAATCTCATGTCCTTTGGTTGGATTTATAACAGTCTTAAGTTTCTATCTTCAGTCTGCCAGTCTTACTACCCCAAAGCCAATACATTTTTAACAATAAAATCTGACTATATCCTTATTTAAAACCATACGCTGAGAAGACCCCAGTGAATTATTTGCAAAGTTATTGAACCTAAAATACATTTTAAAAATACTGAATCAGGCAAATCTTCCATATGGACTTGGTTATAACATATAATTTATACATTTTATATTATTCTAAAAAAATTCAACAAATACTTAGTGCCCCTGTACTATATGAAAGGTGCTATTCTGTGTATTTGAAATCAACTCCGCCATCTCACTGGGAAGACTTCATGGGTTCCCTTTTCAGGGAAGAGCCAATAATCCTGTCTTGTGTGTTACCTCCTTTTTTCTATAATGACTAATACAATGGAACTAAGCCTACAGTGTGGTGGTAATTTCCTTATATGCTTCTGATAACCCTATATTACAAAGTCCTCATATGAGGAACAATGTTTTGTTCATTTTATTTCCTTAGATCCTAATACAGTTTCCTGCATCAAAATGCTCAAAAATGTTAAATGAATGAGTTCATAATATATTGATGAAGACCATTAAAAAATAAAGTAATTGGCTACTTTGGTGGTTCTTGTGAACAACACTGAGTAATTCTTACTGATGATGCTTAGGAATTAGAGAGGCATAGTCTAATTTAACAATAAAAGTCAACAAATATGAAAATATTAGACGTGTTTCTCACCTGGAGATGTCTATTTAATAGGAAGTGTCACCTAAAATTCCATGCAAGTATGTTTCCTTTTGCTACCTTGTGAAGATGAGACTTTTCCCCCAAATGAACCTGATCCTTCTGGTAACATTCAAATAGCAAATTCTCCCAACTTCCAGATGTCAGTGTTTTGTAAATATTGGAATCCATATTCTGTTAAAATAGTCCATTAGAATTATATCATAAGCATCTTGCCACGGTACTAAATGCCTTGAAAAACCTGTATTACAAATACTGAAGTATTTATAAGTAAAATGATATAATGACTGAAGTTGGCTCCAAAATCCTTCACCAAAAATATATTTAAAAACTACTGAAACATGTTTTTTATTCAAGTCCTTAAAATTTCTGCTCAAGTCTTTCTTAGAAATTTTGAGAAGATAAATCTAAGGCTCCTGGCCCTATCTTCATGGCAGTTAAAATCAAGATAAATGTGCTCATCAGATACTGTTTGATGATGGGTTAATGAGTCAGTGCTCATCTAAACGTACTCTCAGTCCAACAGTCATATGTGAATATTCACACACATCCATGATCATGAGCAGAGACATGTGCCTAGTCTGTAACACATAATGAAAATGATGAAGTTTTCTCTTCTTGTTTTCTTGTCCTAATCTACAGAGAGCCTTGTTTAAATAATGTTCTAAGTAAACTTTGCTAAGAAAGTGGTCCATGTGCTTTGAACATTTGTTTGCCAAAGATGAAATGTACTTCATTCAAATAGAGTGAGTTAGTATAATAAATTATTCCAACTTGATTCAGAACTTGAATTTGCTATGGAAACCTGGCTCTCATTGTCCGGCTGAACATAATAAAGCAATTACAAGGAATTAGAAATCCATCAATTCTCCTACTACTAGTCATGAAGTTGATTTTAGTTTTGCTTGTTTTTAAAAAGTATTTATATTTTTATTAACAAAAATATAGGCATGGACGAGACGAACTTGGACAGAGATTAGTCAGCAATCAGAGAGCATAGCTGTAGTTAGGAAAAAAAGGTGTTCACATGGCCATTCCTCAAATGAAGTGTCTGTTTTCCCCTAATTAACTGCATTTAAAGATTTTCAGCAGGCATAATTTATATCTGATTTACTTCATAATGAGAGATTCAGAGTTTTAATGCAGACATAATTATATGAGTCTAAAAATAGAGCCAGTAAACTCATTTAAATGTTCTTATTTTAAAATATTGACTTCCTCTCCATGAATGCCAATTCCAAAATGGCTTTATTACCCAGGAACTATTACTAATGTTATTGCTCAGTCTCACTTCAGATCAAATGATCAAATGAATTGATAAAAACTTATAAAATTCAGACTTTTAGTGACATTTGCTGAAGGGGGTGCAATACTTTCTACCATAAGGGCATTGTTGGGAACAGCAGTTGTTTGAAGAAACTTGTTACCTCAAAGAGTGGATGTTTCTTTGGATGGAGCTGTCAAGTAAAAACAACATATTCAACAGCTTATTCTAATAGGAGGTGTTAGGATTTTTCAGTTCCATAAGGCAAAAGGTATAATTATTACTTATTATTTTTATTTTTTTGCATCAAGACCAGGTCTTTATGTGATACAGTACATTTTAAAAATGTATGGTTTACTATTCATATTTTTTCTAGGACTAAGAAACTGAGATTATCCAGCAGCAAATCATTTTCCAAATGTTAATTGCATTCTTTCAAGAAGGAGGTATGTTCATGAATGTAATGTAATTGTATTTTTTCAGCCACTCCAAGCAAAGCAATGGCTTACTTGGGTTGGCACCTGTGAGACCAAATATTGTTTTTACTTAAGTGAATTAGCAATTATGGATCAGGAAAGAAATTTTAGGACCAACTGAGAGACCTGATGCCTAGGTGAGATTTTCCCAGGTTGGGGCTTATGTGGGCCAATGGAAAGAAACTACATTATATCTATCTTTACATTTTTTCTCCATACCAACTATTTTATGAAGGTAATTAGTACTTTCATTAATTGGACCTCACACTCTCCATGGCTTAAGTCCCATGTTATAGGTATTGCTGCAGAGTATCTTTGAGGCTTGATGGGGAAACATTCCCCTGACAAGAATGATCAGATTTAATAGGATACTTGAGTTTCTGACTTAATGTATTTTTCTGAGGACAAAGGGGTTCCAGCTGCCGAAGTTCATTATAAGAGCTGCTTTCTGGGGTGTAAAGCAGGAAAGAGCAGGATGGGAAGCCAATGGGGACAGGGATCCAGAGAATACCCAACACATACCATGCCTCTCATTCCTAAGGGCATACTCAACAGTGCCTGGTTGGGAGTTTGGACTTTCCTAAATTACAGTCACTCCTAAACTCTTCTACAGGAATCATTCTAGACTTGCCTTGGCCTGTCCTACAGAAAAATCTTCCCACAGCAGAACTGGAGAGGTTCAACGGCAGGTTACAGACTTTCAGTCAGCCAGAAACTGACAATCGTCATATGAGAGGGATAGACATGGCTGGTGCGATTTTAATTTTTTTTTTTTAACAATATCACGCCCATATAAATCTTCCCTGACTGTTCTTTGTTTTCTCGCATTTTGTTTACTTTTGCCTATCTTAATATTTTAACCATCTAGAAAGTCATGCAATAATAACATTTTAGCGACTACCAAGATTTTTTAAAACGTTAACCTTCCTGCCATATTTGCTTCAGGTACCACAAAAAATATTCTTTAAAACAGCATCTTTAAAAATGTAGACTTATCAGCATGACTCTTGAAAATAAGCTCCTCTCAGTAGGACAGAATCTCATTTCTTCCCAATTGTGCTTAGGTTAGGCACATATATGAAATACATATACACTATATATATATATATATATATATATATATATATATATATACACACACACACATATAATTTCAGTTACATAGGATTATATATAAGACTGTAAACTGCTCAAAGCTAATTTAGTATTTTATGCATAATGGATGCTTCATAATTATTATTGACAAAAAAATAAAAATGAAATTGCTTATGAACGACCATGTGTTATTTCTACTTAATTTTTAATTATCGGTTTTTATGCTGAACCATTTTGTGGGTTTGGCATCAACTCAATTAATTCTTCACATTCTTTTCCCTGAAACCACTGATTGAGACAGGGTCATTTAAACTTTCCGTAAACTCTTAAGAGGTGAGTTGAGCTGAGTGATGGGATAGCAGTTGTTCTTCAAAAACACATCCCTGAATGAAAAGAGTGACAAAGAAAACAAATGGAAAAGGAGATGATAAATTATTTATGTTCTGTCACCTTTAGCTAGTCCCTAAATGAGTGCTTTAGAGGCTTTTTTGTCTGTTTTCAACAGCAGCAAGAGCCGTTCTTTAGGGCAATCCTTCACAGAAGTTGGATTTACAAAGCCAGTTAAAGAGCGGCTGCTCAAATTAAGGCTGAGGGTAAGGTGTCCTGAGCCATCTCAGGGTCCTCCAGAGGCCACCCCATGAAACCCACAGATGCTAAGACACAGCCACAAAACCACGAAAACTCTTGAGATGAGTGCATCAGAAACCACTGCCCCAGCTTATTTTAATTATAATAGTTTAACTCCCACTAATCTTTTCAATTAGTGATTTTCCACCACGACTGCACTTTGGAACCACCTGGAGGGCTTTTAAAAATGCCTGCGTTTGGGGGTGCCTGGGGGGCTCAGTTGGTTAAGTATGCGACTCTCGATTTCGGCTCAGACCATGATGTCACGGTTCATGAATTTGAGCCCCACATTGGGCTCTGCACTGACAATGTGGAGCCTGCTTGGGATTCTCTCTCTCCCTCTCTCTCTTCCCCACCCCTGCACACTGTCTCTGTCAAAATTAAATAAATAAACTTAAAAAAAAGATGCCTGCGTTTGGGCCTTACCCATAGAGAGTCCGTGTTACTTGTTCCAGGGTAGGCCCAGGGAATCAGGATTTTTAAAAAGCTCTACAAATAATTGCACTATATAGTTTCGAGAAACACTGCCAAAACTCTAAGAAAACAATTATATATGTATTTTCCTGCCATCAGCATTTGAATACAGCATTTGAACACACTGAAAGAAAATGTCACAGCCAATCAAAATATTGAAGAACACACTAATTTGTGTGTGGCGTGTTCAGAAATCAAAGGGCTTCCTTCCTTCATGCCGCAATTATTTATATGCCAGATACCATGCTAAATGCTGCGCTTCTAAGTCTAATGAGGAAGGCAGACATTTAAATAAGTAAATAAATACTTAAGAGTATCTGGTAAATATTTAAAAAAAAAAAAGAGTATCTGGTAAGTACTGTAAGTGCAAAAGAAACGAAACTTGCGCCAAACCGGCCTGAAAGTCTTGAGAGATGCTTCCTAGAAGTGGCTCCTAAGACTGATTCAGAAGTACAGTTAGGAGGCCACAGACACAGGAAAGTGATGGAGAGGAAGAGGAGATGCCAAATTTATTCCTCTAAGATACGATCTCAGATTTAAAACAAAAAAAAAAAGGAAGATAAGAAACAAAATTGTAGAGGGATGGCAGAAGATGGAGATAAGAAAGTGACAGCAGGAGCTCTGAGGGACCATGGACAACCCTGCAGCTGTCCTGGGAGTCACTCAACCTTGAACTGGCGGTGCTCTAAGGCCCTAAGGCTGAGTGTTTCTCTGATTTCATGTGCATAAGAAGCACCTGGAAGTTGTAAAATGTCGATTTGCACTCAGTAGCTTTGGGATGGAGCCTGAGATTTGGAACTTCTAACAGACCCCAAGTGACGCGGCTGTCGGTCCAGACAGTATACTCTGAGGAGCCACAGTCTATCTGAAGTTTAGCACAAAAGTATCATGAACTCTCATTCTTCCAGGGGCTATAGTTCCTTACGTATTTTTGTTATTCTCTTTTCCTAATTTCCTTTATTTTTAGTCTGCCTTTTTGTGGTTCAAGCAGGTCTCAGAGGTGTTCTAGAATATAAAAAGCCTGTGTAGGTTCCTGTGATTTGACAAGCCACAGTTCTTTCCATTTAATCAGTTAGCACAGCCCCCACCCCCACCCCAAGCATCTACTGGGCTCCCCTGAAGTTACTAGCATGGTGCTAGGTGTCTCTGGGGAGATAACAGAAGTCTAAGGTATGTTCAAGGATCCAGCTACGAACTTCCTGAGAAAGAATGGACACGCATAACACATACATTATGACGAATGTTTAAAATGAGAGGTTGGATCTGCAGCATTAGAGAGCTTTAGAAGAAAAGGAAGTCAATAAATCTGGGACATCCAGGGAAAATATCCTTCGGTGGCACCCTCTAGCCGTAGCTCTGATAAAATATTGTGGAAAACCTTGCCAGCCTGACCAACTTCCTCTTAGAAGTACCCATGGATTTTTTTTTCCCTAATTGTTCTGAAAATATAAAGGGTACAAAATAAATCAAAATAAAGCCACTGGATATCTTATTGGGCAACCGGGGTTTGTGATAAGACAGAGGGTGGGAGGGTAGACACCAGCCCTCCGTCCCCCATTTGTACACATCTCTAAGCCACTGCAAGTGTGGACAAAGGGAGATTCTATTAAGCGGCTCCCTAGGATTGGGATCCAGACACATAAGTAGTTCTTTGGTGTGTTCCTTTGGCCTGCCATACAATTAATTAGGCCACAGTTGTTTATTTTGAGACATTTAACTAGAGACCTTCTTGAGAGAGGCCTACCCTTGTGGTTTGTCCTGATCCTTCTCTAAGTGTGGGAACCTTTGTCTAATTGGATTGACTGTAAGTGTAATGATCATGGCGTGAGTTCTCTAAGCAGCGCATAAACCACGGACATTCACATGGAAATGAGGTTAATTACACAGCATAGATGCGTCTAATGATTGCACCTGCAGAGCCACAACAACCTCCCTTTAACTCAGTTTCACAAACAATTACAAAGAGCAGCTGCATTCGCTTCCACAGTTAGAGTTAAAAAATCTGTAATGCTCCCCAACAGAATAGAGGTGCAGGGGGTGAGAGTGAGGAAGGAGAGGATTCTTCCGGTTCAGATGTCCTTCCCCAGCCACCTGCTGATTGTGCTAATCCTGGGAGCCATGGGCACAGACGTGCAGCCACAAAAAGCTGTTGCCAGTACTAGTCTTTGCCCCTACTCACCACCCCTTCCCCAGCTCCTTTTGATTGAGATTAGAGTTTCTCGTCTGTCAAGATTCATTAATATGGTGATGCAGATTTATGAAGGGCAAGGTCAGCAAAACTCCAGACTACAAGGTCATTATGAGTAGCCAAACTGCATTAGTCAGAGTTCATCAGAGAAACAGAACCAACAGGATCTTTTTCTATCTCTATCTCTATCTCTAGATGTATGGAGAGAGGCAGACGGAGAGACAGACAGAGAGAGACAGAGAGAGAGAAAAAGGGAATTTTATTAAAAGGAACTGGCTCACACGATTATGGAAACTGACGTGTTCCAAGATCTGCAGTCTGCAAGCTGAAGGCCCAGGAGAGCTGATGGTTTAGATCCAGTCCAAGTAGGAATGCCTGAGAACCAGAATGGTTTTGAGGCCGGTAGACTCAAAACCCAGGAGGAACAGATGTTTCAGCTTGAGTCTGAAGGCAGGAAAAAACTGATGTCCCCATTTAAAGACAGTCAGGTAAGAGGAGTTCCCTCTTATTCAGGGGAAGGTCAGTCCTTTTGTTCTATTCAGGCCTTCAACTGATTGGATGAGCTCCCCCCACCCCCAGCCCCACTAAATTAGGGAGGGCAATCTACGTTACTTAGTCTAACAATTTAATGTTAAACTCATCTAAAACCACTCTTACAGAAACACCCAGAATAATGTTCTACCAAATATGTGGGCCCCACCATGGCTCAGTCAAGATGACACATGGAATTAATCATCACACGATCCATTCCCCAAATCATGGAAGGACTGCTGTGGAGTGTTGCTGATCCTTTATCCATCCCTTCCCACCACCCTATTATCAAAACCCTCTGTCTTCTTTCTCTCCCTCCATTTTCTCTTATTTTATCCTTTGTGTTTTATTTTCCTTTCTTCATATTTATCACTATCTCCCTAGGCATTTTTTTAGGAATACCAAGACACTGTACTAAAATGAATGATTTCCATTCCAAAATACAACCGGATCTTGGTGTATCTGACTTGAGTGGTATGGACCCGGCTGATGCATATTCAGCTCCCCAATTCATCACATAGAGAAGCTCTGTATTTATGTGAGTGATGCCAGTTGGAAAAAAAAAAAAAAGACAAAACAGACATTCACATGTAGATTCATAATCCTCTTGTATTTTAAAAAGGTTTTATTATATATGTAGAAATATTTGTCCTATTACTTTATAGTAGACAACTGTAGTTCTGGGATCCAAATGGGATTCCCTGGCTGAGACTGTGAAGGATAATTGACCGTGGCCAAAGTCAAATCTGCCCTCAAATATTCAAACATTTAAGGAATGTGCTTCAGGCTCTAATAGCAATTCTGAAAAAAAGGAAGCCCAAAATGCCTATGAATAATTATATAAACTTTCAAAGGAACAGAGTTGAAGGTGAGGACACCTGTGGGGATGTGTAACCTGTTATGTTTGTTAAAAATCACTAGATTTATTTACCTGCTAGTCTTGTCTCCTCTCTCTCTTTGTACCCTATCATCTCCAGAAAACAACTAAGGGGGACAAAATAACTAGGCACACCCATTGTCAAGCATCTACAAGGGGGCCAGAGATTATGCTTCTCATTGTTCTGACCTTTCTGTTCAACGTTCAGCTAGCTTCAGATGGTGGGAGACAGGATTAGCTGGAAGCAAACTCATCTCAGTGAGAAGCCATCTAAACTCCATTCGCCACCTCTGTAGGTCTCCACATATTAAGCTTTGCTTATGAAAACCCCGCTAAGGATTTTGTGCTTGTTGTGGGTGGGAGTGGGGGTGGAGGAGTAGGAAGGATAGGAATAAAAGGAAAGTGACAGTTTCCTACTGATCACTTCATTTTGAGGGCCAATCTCATGTCTAGGAGCAAATGAATGTATTTTCCAAGTAGGAAGTAAACAAGCAGAGGGCACTGATATGATGGACATTTGTGAAAGACTAATTTCCTATTCTTCTGACTCTCAAGACACAAACTGATCTGATAACAATGCTGAAGAGAACACCCTATCTCTATTTTGGATTGATCCAGAAAAGACAAATTGGGCTTTTTTTTTTTTTTTTGCCCCAAAATGTTCATGTCTGGACTCGTTACTCCTAACATACCTTCTCAAGGGTTAACAGGAAAGTAATGCTCAGCCTGGTGAACCTAACCTTGAAATGTGTTGCCATCACTAGTAATAGTTTATGAAGAAGTGAAAAGTCACAACATGTGACAGAAGGCGTGATGTAGGCACTTAAGTCAAGTGTGCTCAGGGTGGGAAAACACAGACTTGATTTAATTACAGGCAAACAGATGCTACAAACTTGCCCATCTTCCCTCATACAGCGGCACCCAACTGGTTTCTGCCAAGCTGTGTGTTACCAAACTTGGTTCCCTGGGGATGCTGAAACACGTATAACACACAGATGCCGGCAGTGATTGATGGTGACTCTAGAATCATGTTTGCCGAATGTATGAAAACCATTTAGAGTGAGGACATCTTAAAAACCACAGCTTAACTGGAACATTTGGGATAAAAAAGAATTGCAGGAACATAATATAGTTTTAGCACTTAAGGGAAACACATGCACTTTAAAAGGATGCCATTTGGTTTAATTTGGATTCTTAAAAACAGTTCATCCAAACAAGATTTCTGTTTACACTTGGGGAGGCTCATTTGACTTGTTCTGTTTTGCAAAGCGCAATGTTTCTGTAATATGTTTTGGTGGCATCATTTCAAATCAAAACAAGGAAAGTGGTTCTCAAAAATAAAACCAGAGGCCAGCTAAATAAGGATTTGTTAAGTCAATTGGTTGTTTGCTTATTTATACTACACTTCTTTTTCTCCATCCTTTGGGAATTTGTATTAAAGCATACACACACACACACACACACACACACACACACACACACATACAGGCCAATATTGGTCAGGAGTATAAAGGAAGGGAGCATCATGTTCTCCGGTTCCTGTGACAGTTTGAAAGAAGAGATGAGCAAATATATGTACATGAACAGACATATATATCATATTATATATATATATATTGATTTTTACTGATCCAAAGAAAAGAGGGTAGCTAGAAGCTGAGTGAACAGTTTAGGATGTGAAACAAAGAGACTTTCACCAAGCCTCGCCTGTTCAAACATGCTATCTTTTTTTTTTTTTTTTCCTTTTTCTTTAAGGGAAAACCTCTGAAGCTGATTTGCAATTGTTAAGCTAATCTGTGGCCTACGGGAGAAAAAAGCCACCAAAACCTTATAGAAATGAAGGAAATTACACAGACATGCCCACCCCCAGATTTAACGTTCCACTTCCATGTGGTTTTGGAACACATGAGAAGTTTGAGTTGTACTTGGAAAGAAAAAATATGCACCAACAACATCTGGAAGAGGCGTCGCTGTAAATATAGAGATCCTTACGGTAGTTGGGGATGCCGCTAATTCAGGCTGGCAGAAGCTGAGTTTTATTATTAAAAACATTTTTACTCCCTTTACCAGATACTGAAAAGGAAAACTATCTATAGGCTGAGGATATCTGTAAACTGCGACTTTAACAGACATGTTCAAGTTTGCTCAATCACCCATTGGACAATTAGTAGAGACCAAGGATGCTGAGGTACTTCTGCTTTTGGAGTTCCATATTTTAGAAGGTGTTGGCAGACAATAAAGACATTGGCACATAAGCAGAGTAGTCCTAGGCTGTAATTTGTTTTATTAACAAAACAACACAGAGCAACGTAAGACACAATAAAAGTAACTGAGGAGTGTAAGTGGCTGCTTTAATCAAAGTAGCTAAAGAAGATCTCAGTGAGGAAAACAGCATTTGACTGAGGATGTGAATGCAAGATGCAGCCAGCCAAGTAGATACCTGCAGAGTCTGCTTGAACATATTTCTAATTCCCCGGAGTCTACCAGGTACATCCCCAGCTCTCTATCCTGCCATGCATGTCCTCCATGGTCTGACTATCACACATCCCTCCAGCCTTTGCTTTGCCTCCATGATGCACCTGTAACCTTGGCTCCAGCCGCAAGGAGGGTCTTTGTTCATGACCTTAAGGTTTTTGCATATAGTTCTAACCTGGTGGACTCTTTCCTCCACCCCAAATCTTTTTCATGCCCCAAATCTCCCATCCCTCAGGAGCCTTTGTAAATGCTGCCTTCTCCATGAAGTCCCTTCTAAAACCACTTATGTAAATTCCCCTCTTTTGATTTCCTGCCTTTATATGAATATATATTTTCATATCACTTTGTTATCTCTTTATACCCTATTTATATATGTTGCCTATTTTTCATTCTAAAGTTCTTTGAGAATGGCTCTCTTCCCTTGGTCTTAGCCATCAGTATCTCTTCTAATTCCTTGCCGAAACTTTTGCAAAGTCCTCCATAAATATCAGTAGCATGAAAAAAATGAATGAAAGCTAATCTCTAAACACAAAAGGGTAAGTGAGAAGTGTGCATGTGTGTGTGGTTAGTGGAGGGCTGAGGCGGTGAATTTGGGTAACAGTAGAGCGAGGAACAGAGACTAAAATCACTAACCAATCATAATTAAAAAGAAATAGTTTTGTTTCCTTTTTGTTATATTTGTCATCGTCACTCAATGTTTGGGTCAATCAACTGGAATCCAGTGGTTAATATGGCCAAGCTCTCTGTTTGGTGCTAATAAAATAATCAAGTTTGCTTATGAGAGAGGACATTCTTTCCAGCCATAACTCAGCCAATTACTTACTAGGTAGTTACTAGCCAGTGTCTCTATTAATGCAAAAGCTTGAAACACATATCTTATATGCCACAGATCAAAAGAAGCATCTTACAGGGAAAGGGTAATGCATGCCCTAGTTGGTCTGACTTCTCACTGCTAACCTTGCTGAAAATTTGCAGTGCCATTCAGCAATGTGTATTTCTCAACAGGATGTGGAGTCATAGAATATAAAATCTAAAAGGGACCTCTGGAGATCTTTCTGAAGAAGATGAATTTGAAGCTTTGAGAGATAAAGAGATGGGTCCAGTGTCTCACTGGCAGACTCAAGAACTAACAATCAGGATCTCAATGATACGCACAGTATATTTTGGTATGGTACTGTCTTAATCCCCATCATATCATAATTTTAAAGAGAAGAGGTTTGTTTTTGTTTTGTTCCCCCCAACTCCCCTCCCCCCCCCCATGCTGTCTTTTAAGGATTTGGACAAATTGCTTTGGGGGAAAAAGCAATCCCTTAGTTACTCAGATATGCAAATACAAAGAATCCTAAAAAAACAACAACAAAAAAACCCTATTGATAAAGCTTCACACCAGTTGCATCATTTCTGGCTCTATGCCACCCAAAACAGAGCAGGTAGGTGGTGTTTATCTCTTTATGTCTTTTTATGTTTCAAAATAACTGACTTTCAGGAGGAACCACAACTGAATTTGTTCCTAACGTCATTCAAAGTGAGCTGGGTGCAACAAGGCACTATGGGAAAGTAAGAAGAAAGGAAGAAAGAGGAAACAAAAACACACTGATGCACAGAAAAGCCAGGAGGACAGAGATCTGGAGGGCTTGTCCGTTCCAGCAATAACAAGAGTTGACATTTGTTACATGTTAATTACACGGTATTGTCTTTTGGAGGTTAAATCAATCAGAAATTTCCTGTACAGCTAATAAAATTGGAACCCATCTGTGGTTTGCCAAGTCACGTTAGACACTGTCTCAGGACAGAGTTTAGAATGCTCAGGCTTTAATTTGTTCTGGGCAGAAGAAATGAGAACCCACTTCTTTAACTGAATTAGACTTGTTAGTGCTGTCCTTAGTAGACTACTAACTGTAATAAAAAGTATTATTATACCTGCCATTTATTGAATGTGTATTGTGGACTAGGTAGGCCCTTTTCTAAACACTTCACAATTGAATCTTACTTGTTTGAAACTAAACCTGATGTAGTTAAGTGCTATTATCTCCATCTTAAAGAAACAGGAACTAGATCTCCAAGAAGGGAAGCAAGGGTCCAGGATCACACAGCTGGCAAACACTGCACTCAGGATCTCAGCCTGGATCTAATAAATTCCAGTGCCCACGTTAATCATTCAGCTCATACCTGGTGATTTCAACTTGAACACTATCAGGACACATTCTGAGGGTGAAAATCTTATAGTACCTACTGAAAATGTTGATTTATTTGACTATTCTCTATTATAATAAGATCTTTTCCACAAGTAAAGTTGTTTTGAATATTTAAACCATCAAGTGCCTCCCAAAGTGTTTAGCTAGGTTTTTTTTTTTTAATTGAAATAATTCAGAGGCAACTGATACCATGCAACAGAGTAGATGAACTTCAAGTGCTTTAAACTGAACACTCAATACTAAAACTGGCTTCAGCAAGATCAGAAAATGAATGACTAGGCTGAATAAATGACTAACTTTAGGGTGATTCCTATATATGTTGGCTTTTGAGGTCTATCTTATGAAAATCAAGACACAGATCTCCTGACGCATTTTTTTTTAATGATTCAAAAAAAACTCTTCCAAGAGTCCAAGAACTCTATGCTGATTCCCTTATCAGAATCTCTAGCTTCTTCACTATAATACTCCAAGCTTAATGTATTCATTATATATATTCACCTACTGGGCTATATTTCAAACAGAAATATTTGTATTTTTTTTTCTGGTGGGTAGATGGTATCACTTCACTCAATCTATTTAAAATCCATTCTTATATTCCATCCAATTTCAGGTGTCATTGATTGCAAGATAAACCATTAATTTATTTTGGACTAAAAATATTAAATTCCAAGAATGTATTTATTGCACAATGTTTTAAAATCAGTTAATTTAATGCACAAGTCTATATAGACAAATTCAGAGATATTAAAATAAAAAAATAAACAAAGTACATCCTAGAATCTGTAGAATACATTTACGTATTTCTTCCTGACATGTCTAGGTACTGAATCAATATTGTACATTAGTGAGCTGGCTGAAGTAGGCCTAGAGAGTGTTTAATATCTTTGGATTAAAAACATTGTTAGAGAGACCTTTCCTTAGCCAAGTGACCGTGAGGGTGAAAACCTGTGTTTTAGAAGGGTTTTGAGGTAACAGAATTGTTTGCATTTTCCAAAAGTGAGAATAGAAGGTCCCCATCAACTCTTGTTCATTCTGCTGACATCAGTTAAGGAGAGAGTCAAAGACACCCAATAAACTCATGGATTTTTTTTTCCTTACTTAACTTGAATTTATTTGTTTTTATTTCACATATTCAAGACTTTTAATGCTAAATGGGCCTCAGAGATCAAGGAAAATGTTCCGAAAACTATCTCATAGTCACAAAAACGAAGAGCCCCATTTTAGCATGATCAGCCAAGTTCGTATTGTTGTCATTCCACACCCGGGTGTCCTCCATGAATTCTCGTCAAGGAGACATACTGAAATACTACCAACTCCTACTATTTTGTAAATCCAGTCCCTGTATGAATCAGCCACAACTTACTTTCTTGAATTCCCTCAGGGCCATACTGACTTGGCCCCATCCTGCTTCCTTTGTGAGAACTGGCTTCCAGCTATCCTAGCGCTGCAGAGGCCCTTTAATTGGCTGCCTGATAAATGACACACTGTATTCTTTTTATTGGGATAATTCCCAGGCAACTGATTGGATACATGGAAATGACAGTTACCAGAGGATTACTGGCTGGGCTAGAGTCTTGCTTATTAACCAACACAGGTGGGACTGGTATTTGTCAGCCTAAATTTCCTTCTGCATTCATCTTTGTTGCTGTTAGGCAGACCTCTGGCTCACATCAAGATGTTGAAAGTGAATTCTTAAACGTGTACCAAGCCTGAAACTTGATTTTTCTGTTAGGCAATGTCGTTATGGACAACACAAGGAGGAGAATTCAGAACATTATTTGAAGGAATCAAGTCTCCAAAACTGGTAATGAAAGAAAACTAAGTTTTGAAGAATTTAATCATAGAAGCTTTCAGACATCTAGACATGTAAATTCCAAGGTCCAAGGAATTGTGTCACTATCCTCACAGTTCCAAAAAAAATCAACCCAGTCCTTATGTTCCTTTCATGTCATGTGCTTAGAAAGGACACTTTTCTTCTTCCTATGGGACAAGTAGAAATTTGATTATCTGGAGTTGAGGTTTTTGCCCATCTGCTTACACAGATATTAACCCAAGACTGTTTTCCCACCATTTCTAGGGATGAAACTGTTTGACACATTTTATTGCTGTATATTACGCCCCATACTTTTTTTTCTCAAGCCTATCACATGAGCTTTGCCTCCAGCAACTGACAATTTTTACACGCATGCATGAAGGACAGCTAAAATTTGGCAAGAATGTACAAGTGAGCTTTTTAATATTTTCTAGTTGGAGGTGGTTAACTTCGAAGTACTTCCAAAGACCCCTTTAAACCATACATGTGTGTGGCTTGGACAGGACATAACTAAACAAGCCCATGTATACCATCTATTAATATGCATGGCTTAGTCTGAGGTCTGCCTCCTGTCCCTGAGTTGGTCATCATGGCACACTATGCCACCAACACCCTGTAAGATATTCTTCCCTAATTTATGCTTGTCTCATCATTCCAGGGAGGGGAAAAATTATCATGAGGATAAATGTGAAATTACACATTCAAGAAAACATATTCTTAAGCGAAAGTGGGGAACGGGCCAAATTTGAGAAAAGCCCCCTTGATAATTTTTGTGCTTCAGCTACTCTTTCTTTTTGACACCTAATTTCTTCCATTTCCCAGAATCCTCATGACTTTAGTTAGACTTCATAACTGCAGTGCCTTGTCTAAGCTGCTTTGTTTCAATATTACTTAAGTTCAAAAGTCTTTCTTGCTACTGCTTTTGCTCATCTGACCTTTCCCCTCTAATCAGATTTCAAATTACCTTACAGCATAGAGGTGGAAGAGCAGTCTGATGAACTCATTTGCAATATCACGTGAAGAATGCTAACATGTCCATTAGCTCATGCTGTTTCATTTCCTCTTCTCCCTGAAACTGTCAACTTCTGCTATCCCTTCCTGGTTCCTCTCGAGACCTTTAAGGGTGATTGTACTCCTCTCTACTCCCTGAAACCTCCTCTAACCCCAATGTGCAGAGAGCTCTCACTCACTTCTACATTTCACTCCTTCACGGCTTTAACTAGGTGGCACTATCAACTTCATGATGAGCTTCTGTTCTCCCCAGATATAACAAATTATTTTTTTTAACGTTTATTTATTTTTGAGAGAGACAGAGCATGAGCAGGGGAGGGGCAGAGAGAGAGGGAGACACAGAATCCGAAGCAGGCTCCAGTCTCTGAGCTGTCAGCACAGAGCCTGATGCGGGGCTCAAACCCACAAACCATGAGATCATGACCTAAGCCAAAGTCAGACACTTAACTGACTAAGCCACCCAGCCCCCCCCCCATATGACAAATTAAAGTGTACATTCTTAGAAGACAGAAATTAGGTAGTTGGAGAGAGCATAAGAAGTGGAATTCTTCTCTGCCAATTTGGGTGACGCTGAACATGTTGTCTTTTCAAAACCGCTTTCATATTCCTTAAAAAATAAGGGTAACAACAACCATCTCTTAGGGGCATAGTGAGCAACTAAACAAGCTACTACATAAATTTGCTTTGTGTATTGCTTGATGGGTATGCCGTGCAGTGAAGTGTTAACTCCCACACGCATCCATTTATTCTCAGTACCTGGCTCTCTGCTTTATTTTCAGCAATTATAACTGTTTTTGGATTGCTGTTGCTACAATCATGAGTTTTTCCTACCCTCCATCTCTCCCTAACAACTTGTTTATCTTCAAAAGATAGCCTGATTCTCAGGGAGTCAAGCTCTTTATAAGGAAACACGTGATGTTATTTTTGAGGGGCTGCTTCAGGCATCACACAGTATTCAGAAACAGACAACAGGAGGCTGTACAGATCCTGCTCTCCAAGGTAGAAATTTATCCACTAACGGTTATTTTGGAACGTGAAGGCTAAATAAATAACTGTGCAACTGAAATTGACGCCATGCTGTAAACGTCCCCTTTCAATAGTAAAATAATTAGAAAGCCTATAAGGTCTGATGGAAGAGTTCCAAGAATGAGCCGGTGGAGGATCACACTAGAGGCAGGTGAACTCTACTCCATCTTTCAAGCTCACATATTCCCTGGTACCCCTTCATGCTAGGCTAGTAATGAACAGTAGGACTTGTACTTTGGGAGGTTTTTCTACAAGGTACCCCTAGAGGGCGCAATAACTCTCTTCCTCTTGCGTTCTCAGCTATCTGCCAGAGGCATAGGTAAAGTTGGAGAGTTGATCTGTTCCATGCAACAGCCCGAACTCAAGTCATTTAAAATTTAGTTGCAAACAATTTAGACACGTTACCAACTGATTGATTAGCCTCATTGCCTAATACATATAAAGTGCCTACTATGTGTATGCATCTTTCTCTTGGCACAATTTTGCAATTAGACATGATGGGCATTAAATGGACTTTCATTCTTCAATAGTCACAAGCTGACCTTACTATACCCTTAGGTCAACTGGAAGAGTAATTTAAAAACCTGTTATTTTACTTAAAAGAAGTGTGCTTTGTCTCACTCATAAAATAATGTTAAGAATTGTGTCCCTATTTGGTTACTACGCTTTTAATTTTAATTTTAACGCAGAATGTCTTAATTTTCTGGGAGGAATTCAGTTTTTATATGACTGCCTCACATATAGATTAAAAACCACATCTGGTTTTTTTTTCTTTTTTTTATACTCAGACATTCATTAGAAATATAGACGTTCCTTTAATCACTGAATATTTATAATTACCAAAACTAATATAATACGAACTTGAGGAAATGTCCTAAGTCCTTAGTTTTATTATTTATTTAAAAAAAAAAGATACTGACACATCTTTAATACAGCTTTTTCTAAGAATAAAGTAAGACCATTTATGTGAAGCATTTAGCACAATGCCTGTCATGTAGCAAGCACTCAATAAATTTCAGTGCCTGGATGGCTCAGTCAGTTAAGTGTCTGACTCTTGATCTCAGCTCAGGTCATGATCTCACGGTTAGTGAGTTCAAGCCCCACACTGGTCTCTAAGCTGATAGTGTGGAGCCTGCTTGGGATTCTCTCTTTCTCTCCCTCTCTCTCTGCACCCTCTCTCTCAAAAATAAACAAACATTAAAAAAAAAAAAAAAACTATGACAAGGCAGAGCTTTATTACAAAGAGGCATCTGATTCTCATTACTCTCGTCTTTCGGGTGTCACTTACTGATTACAGACATATTATGGAAGTCTAATATACACATAAGGATTGGAGAAACAGGTAAGAGAGGTTGCCATTAGGAAAACACATGCACACACAGATATACACAAATCTCCCCTGGCCAATCTGAATTGGGTCAGTCAATTACTTGGAATTAGGAAATTGTATAGAATTTATTACATCTTAGTGATACCAGTGCCAATTCGTTTATGTACAACTTGTTAAATTTTTGAACAGCAATATATATACAGGTGTATATGTATATACACACATATATATTTATCTAGGCAATTTGTTATTGAATCCAGAGTGCTCGCTTATAAAAGAAAGATCAAATCATTATGGTTAAGATTGATATCTTCCCCATGTCCTGTCTCAATTCCACCTTTCTTTTACAGAATCAAATTTGTCCCTGAGACATTGTTGACATCATATAAAAATAACGGTAGTCAATACTTTATGCACATCTCCTTCACTTGGTTAGAAAATAAAAGTGTATCGGATTCAAGTTAAAAGGGAAACTCTTTGAGGCATTTCAACAGCTTCCTCAGATGGAGCGTCTGCTTCAGGATGTGACAATGTATGGATTAGGCACTGACTCAGGGATTTGATTTTAAGTGCTGGAGATCCCCATGACCAAATAAATCCTGCCTCATCTAATTGATGTTTGAAATGCCACTTTACCAAACTCTTTCCTTTCCTTGCAGGTTTTGGTATGTGTGAGGAATATAACCTTATACTGTCTTCCATCATTTTAAACTTAACACAAATGAAGAACCCGATGACTTATCAGTAAAAGAGCAATAAGGCAAGCCAGTCAAAATCCCTGGTGCTTCAGAGTGAAATCATTCATTAAAAAGATCCAGAACTCAAAGCTGACATCGTGAGGTCATAATGCCAGTATCTTTCAAGTTTTGCCAAAAAACTCCTAGGTGAACGGATGAGCTGCATTTCTGGTTCCTAATTGTGTTTGTCAAATGTTGTGCCCAGGATGATGACAGTCTGGGTTCTTCCCTTATCTTCAATCTGTGCCATTGTTTTAGCTTTCGATGTACAAATATATATCCATAGGCACACAGTGTATGCTGCACTGATCTCTGTGGGTGCTTAGTGCAGGCTTACGTGATTTGTGGCTTTGGTGGCCTGATTTGGGTTTTGCCCTTGAAAGAAACTCTAGTTCTGATGTGTGTATATAGTAAATGAAGCATACGAATGGCATAATTGGTACACGGTGGATCATGCTGTAACCCCAGATTGCATGGATACCTCAACAGTGAGCTGACTTAGGAACGGCACGTTGCACTTTGCCTCTAGCAACCTCCCCGAGTCTTCCCTTCTAGGTCAGATGTTTAGGGTTGAGGGCTGTCCAGGTTCTTGAAGGCAGACTGTATTCCAAGCAAATGTAATACACTTACATAATAAAAACTATGTGCTACACCTGAAGCAAAAATTATCCTGCAGATTATCTCTGTCAGTTTCCTACCCCTCCCATGGGTATTGCTATATCAAAGGAAAGAGAGGCTCTGAAAGGTGCGAGGATATCCGTGTCATCTACTGAATACAAAAGTGCCCTTTGTCAGTGGGATGACTAGGTAACATATAACCTTGCCCCACTTAGGTTTAACACACAAAGTGACTTATGTAGGATACTTTAAATATGTAGGTCAAAACCTTAACTTGACCTGAGATAAGTAGATAGTCTTTGGGATCAAGGACAGAATCTTTGAGAGGCAAAGAAATTCCTTCTGGAGTATGCTACACCAAAATAACGAAGTCCAGGTGCCAAGGAAATTCTGGTGTCCTGAAAGTGAGGATGGCATCCTACACATCCTGGCTTCACAGAATCTCTGATGGAGCAAGACAGGTGTTCTTCTAAAGCATTTTGCTTCCTGAGAAGCTGGCTGTTTTCCCCAGGGCTGGAGTGAACAATGTCCTGGTTTGCACAGGATCAAGGGGGTTGTTGAGTCATAGGACCTTCAGTATTAAAACTAGGAAAGTCCTGGGCACCTTGGGATGAGCTGTTCACCCTACAAGGCCATGACAGCCTGATCTGATTAAAGTGAGCACCAGGAGGAATTCAGCAAAAAAGTTGCTCTATTCGATTGGTGCCACCCTCCCATCATCTTCCGCAGTTAACCCTACCGTTCCAGTCCTTCCAATACTGGGTTTCTAGTCCAGCAAATACGTTATTTCACCTCCCAAGGTCCTTATACTTTTCATTGTCACCTGGAAATCCACATCCTAAATATTACTTAAATCCCAAAGTAAAATGTGTGTTGAACTGGCTGACTTTCATTTTCCCAATGTATTTAATTTTCATCATTGACTACACACGTTTTGAGTTAAAGTGCCCATTGCCAGGGGAAAAAAGTGCAGATGTCTAATTCTTTGCAGGATTTATAATATTATATAGGGGCTATTTTACATCCCATTCCAATTCCAAAGTTGGGTTTATTACATGCTAAACAACAACAAAAATCATGAGTTGGACAGTAATTAGCTTAAACAGACATTTATTTTCTCCTTTTGCTAGCAAAACAAGTGTAATTTTATGGTCCAGGAAAATTTATTCTTAAATACTATGTCTGAGGTTGCATTACCAAACTGAAGCTAATATTGTTCCCAAGTAGATGGTAAAATGTGGTCTTGTGGACTCTTTGCTATAAAGGACTTGGAAAATATAGCTACTACGAATTTAGTGCTCACGTTTGTGCTTGTGTATGTTTGTAAGCTACCAAACAAACTGGGCTGGCCATGTCTTTTATGTATGAGCCTATCACTGCTTCCAACCTACCCGTCCATTCTTTCTCAAAATTCTCCTCTCATTCTACGGTAGGTAACAAATAACTTGCTGCGCTTTTATAGCTAGTACTTGAAAGGGGAGTATAGAAAGTCAAACTTCCAGATCATATCCAGGTTCCCACCAGGAGGCAGACAATTTCCTGAGGCCTGATCACTCTTCTGAAAGGCCTATGACACCATGTTCTCCCAATAAAGAGCAGCTGGCCCATTCTTTCATCTCTTGCCACTGCTCAGTGATACTATTAGAATGGCAGGTTTCCCTTTATAAATTATGTCTCCCAACAACACTAAATGGTTCATCAGTTACTTTTTCCATAGACAACAAAATGCCTCCTTGAAGGTCCTATCCACAGTTACAATAACACCTCCATAAACTCTATCCCTATTGAAAGACTCTGGATCTAATTCAGTAACACTTGGTACATTTCATCAAATATCCCTATCTTCATGATTCAGAGTGTCTTTCCTTGAACAATAGTAAGAAGAAGAAAAATATGCTACGGCTCCACTAAATTATGTGGTTAAATTGAAGATACATATGTCTTAGAAGGATGTGTTAAAAGTACCCCTAAAGATACACACACACACACACAAACACACACACACGTGCGTACACACACAAACAGGGATATGGGGTGAATTTTCTCCGGTATTTTCCTTTTCATCACACATACCGAGTTTTCCTTACCAGGAGTGGTAAATTTTCATGAAAATCTAAAATCACTGTTTTAGCACTCCACTGTAAATTTTCAAATTTTTTGTTTACAAATATTTTAACTTTGTCCAATTCATTTGTCCAATTAATTGTCTGCAAGTGTTGGTCAGCAGCCTTGGTATATCAGAGTAATTATCTTGTCCCTGAATAAGTCTAGCCAACAGCATTGAGAAATGGGAGAAACACCTGTTTTCTGGGCTCATGGCATCACAGCAGATATTTTGTTTATGTTTTTTATGGTCTGAAGTAGATTACAATTTTTCCAGAGTTTATCCGTATCTATACATTTGCAATGGTTTCTTTAGTAATAAAATTCCATTTTTCTAAAGTAAAGCATCTAATAATTCTAGCAATTTAGCCAAGAAGCTGCCATTTATTAGTAAGCAAGCTCTCCCATTCACCCATTCATTTAGTTGCTGTCTAATCTCCCCTTGGACTGGGATATAAATATTCAGTGTTAATTTTTTCCTAGTGGAGGCTTGATGGTGTATGAAGTTTAAGGAAGCAGTATTCAGTATTGAATGGGATCAGAGAAAACAGTAGTTAACATATTTGGACCTAAGAGATAAGAAGTCATCTCTTCTCCCAGAAACAGACTGAAAATAAGTAAAAGTAGATTCATTCTGAAAAGAACATGCACTTATCATATGTACAAAGCATATGTGACCAAGCTCTGAGAGTTGGCAACCGGGTCCAGCCCTCCACCTCAGGGGGAGTCAGAAAAACAGGCACATAACTTACCTGGTTTACACTGAAATAACTTTTGGTATCAAAGGACCTACTTCAGAGACTTCACCAAAAATGCATATACACCTCTTTGGATGAAAGATAAGGAAATAAAAAGAAAAAACCTAACAACATTAAAGTCACGATTGTTTGCTATTCCCTTCAGCATTACTGAGGTCAAAAGATTAAGCCAGTTTTCTGCTGCGGTAAATGTGCATCTTATAACAAGGGGTGAATTTAATCAATTCAGGTAACCAATTTGTGAAAGACTTGTACAAATCCATGTTTTGTAGAGGAATTGCACAGAATTCAAAAAGCTGACGGTATGGCCTCTTAAGACATGAAAAAGGCTAACTGATTACATAAAATATAACGCTGTGTAGCCCAATGTCGAAACGGTGGTTACCTGGTTCCTGTGTGCAGGTTCTGGTCCCAGAGATAAAGTATATTCTCAATGTTAAAATAACAATGGGAATGATTAACTGCCTCTAGGTAGTGGTGTGGACTTCTTCCCACATACACACCCAGTGCATTAACCTTCACACTTCAAACCAGTCCAGCAAGCACAAAGAATACATTGAGGGAAGGAAAGATAATCACGGGGAAAATAAATCCACATAGGGGGTTGGAAGCTGCCTCAGGGAAAATGCCTTATTATAAATACCAAGTCTGAATGCCACCGTATTAGGACCATTATGCTCTATTTCTGGTGGCCTAACCATAGTCCTGAAACAAGACTGGCTACAGAGTTTGTTCATAGGATGTAAATAGCGCTGTGCTAAGGTAGAAATCATCAACATCTGTGGAATTCTGGTAATTTCTCAAGAAGTTTGCACCCTGTCAGAGTTCTTTTGGTCTCTTTGGTTATTGTAGGGCCACATGGAAAATGAAACTATAAAGCCAACCCCCCAAACTCATTCATATAACAAACATTCTGATATTTAAATCATTCTTGATAGTGTATGTTCCAAATTGATTTATTTACTGAAAACGAGCAATGGAAAAGAATGAAATTAGCAAAGCCTGGGAAATATGTTTCAAGTTGATGACTCTTCCTCTTTCTCTCATGATGACAATTACAAATAAGCTTGGGAAAAAGTTATAAGTTATAAGCACTTTTTTATTAATTTATTTGCTTTCAAATGGAAACTAAAACTAGGACAATGTTTGAACTTAAGTATTATATAGTTTTGTGATTCATCCTGCAGATCTCAATAACTGATCTGGTTCCTCTGCGATCAAACATACAGGTTGTAAAAACCTTTTAATGCAAGATTATTGATGGACACATGGCCATTGCATATATATATGAGTATGAGGTATGTTTACATACAACTTAGTTCTAATTAGAACACATCTTTAAACCTTCCAAACATATTCAGACTAGCATTCTTCATTAACCTGGCAAAGGATTGTTAGCAGTCTTGGAATAAACACCACGATTTTTATTGCAAAAGAAAATTATATCACTGGAAATGCAACCAGGAATATTATGGAATATGAAATTTAGTATGTAAAAATATATTTAAAATCTTAACAAATACTTGACAAATCCATTAGCAAAATTTCAGTATTTCAGCAAATGACAAATATATATTCTCCATTAAAGCCTTGCGACCATTGAAAAGTAAAAGGCAAATCGGTTGTGAGATTCCCAAGAATGAGTCTCATTTAAGGTTTCTCTACCTGAGCAGTAATAACATTCTGAGCTGGATTAATTCTTTATGGTAGAGGATTGTCATGCACGTTGTAAACCATCAGCAGCCACTCTAGTCTCTACCCACTAGTTGAGAGTAGTCCCTCCCCTTTCTCCACCCCAAGCTGTGACAACCAAAAATGACTCTAGTTGTAAAATATCCTCTAGAGAGCAAAAGCACTTTGCAGTTGGGAACCACTGATTTAACGTAATACAAAATAGAAGTGATTTTGTGGCTTTTTTTCCTCAAAGTCTTTAAATTTTGACGTTACAATCGCATCTAAGAAAGTTTATGAGAACTGTCTTTCCAAGATTATAGAGGTAAGCATAAATGGCATTGGGTATTTTGTTTTTCACTTGGGGATATTAGTACCAAGTGGAGGGAGAAAACACTGGATGAGGACAGATACATGGTAGGACAACCTCCTTAAAGGTCTCTTCATATTTAGCAAGAAATGTGAACTGCAAAAATCAAAATCAAAATGCTGGTTTTCACAGCAGACCTCATGGTCCCCAAGGGCTGCTCCCTTTTAATCCAAACAAGTTTTAAGAGTAAAGAGTTTTAAGGGTAAGAGTCTCAGATGAGACCAAAACAAAACAGATAAACAAAAATCTATCTTGGCTATTCACAGATTCTGAGAGATGGTTTACAGGGTCATGGAACTTAGCCAAGGATTGTAAAAGAGAGTGAAGATGCTTTGCTATCTTGTACCTGCTTATCAAGAAGTAAGTAAATCAAAAGCTGGAGGAAAGTAACTCATTCTCTCCTTGTGTTCTTTTTTTGATTTTTAATTTTTTTTTTAATTTATTTTTGACAGAGAGAGAAAAAAAAAGTACAAGCGGGGGAGGGGCAGAGAGAGAGGGAGACACAGAATCTGAAGCAGGTTCCAGTCTCTGAGCTGTCTGTACAGAGCCTGATGCGGGGCTCGAACTGAGGAACTGTAAGATCGTGACCTTAGCTAAAGTCAGATGCTTAACCAACTGAGCCACCCAGGCATCTTTCCTTGTGTTCTTGATATCTCAATTAACTTGTTGGAATTAAATGCTATTGCAGATTAATGTGATCATCTTTCTGGTCCAAAAATGCCCAGCAGTGTTCTACATAGAACCCGGTGCTCAATGCATGTTTGATGATTATGGTAAACAGGAGAGCCTAGCTAGGAATCTCATGATTTCCCATCTCAAGAGTCCTAGGCAGCAAGTATAATATCCATTACAATCAAGAAAGTAGCTTTTCGCTAAAGCTATGAACCACTGATATTCAGAGACAGAATACAATCTCTTCATTACCGAAAGATAAAAGGGACTCTCCTTCTCACACTTTTCTTCAGGGAGAACATATCCCCAACTCTGCAGCAACTGGATATCATGAAAGTTTATCCTCAAATTTCTTAAATGAGAAATCTTCACTGAACATTTTCATGTGCCATGAAAATGAGAAAACAAAAAGGCAAATGCATAAGACCTGTTATGTTATAAGCTAGCTTCTAAGTTTGCTGAAAGTTTCGGTCATTTGGTGTTGGTTTGTGTAATATTAAAAATGGAACATATGGGCTGTAGGCTGGCATTACTAGACTTGCCCAGTAGCTGCCAGGAACCCAAGCTAGACACTGAGAACTAAAGAGAAACAGCATGACTCATAACCAGCAGATACACTGTGGGACCGGAGCTACTTCTGATATTCAATTACCAAGAGAAGGTAATTTACAAGCCACACATTGAGACTGCATACAGAGAAATTTTATGGGATTTCATGTGTGCTTCAAAGATCAATGGTTGCCCACTGCAATTCCTAAAACATCCCACATCTTCACCACCATCTAGAAAACTTACATGCCCTCTCCCACCTCCTCCCCTAAAACTTTGCCACTTCTTTCACGGCTGTTCAGCCACTTTGTTTTTCTTGCCATTTCTCTTCTAGCTTCAACACTTTGCATTTGCCATCTTTCTCCCTAGAATGTTCCTCCCTCCAATTTTTCACATCTGGCACCCACTTACCATCTGTTGCCCTTTCAGCTCAAATGTCAGGCCCTCAGAGAAGCTTTCTCATCTTGTCCTTCTAGCTAAGGTTTTCACCTACCCATACCCATATTCTCTATTGTTCACTCTCAACTCTATTACCTGTTTTTTTTTTTATTTTTCTCCTAAAAATGATCAGCATCTGACATTATCTTAATAACTATTTGATTACATGTTTATTGCTGACCTCTACTAGAGTGGGTTCTCTAGGGAGTCAGATTTCAATATCGTTGGTCATTCAGAATTATACTTGGTGCATCTGTTTTGACCCTTAAAAGGAATTAAAAATCATATTTTTCAGAGAATTAAGGCTAAAATCTAGTGATATCTAGCATGGAGAGGGGTAAGGATCTTTTATCTTTATTATTGTATTAAACTCTTATCTGGAGTAAGAAGGAACAAATATTATATGAGGAGGAAAGTGTTTCAATCAAACAATTCCAGTCTTGACTAATACAGAGATGGCTTCAGGATTTTCTCAGTCCCTGGTGAGCCTCACCCAAAGACAGCATTAACATTACCCATGGCGTTGGTAAACAATGGAAAGTTTTCAATTTTCTATAAACAAAGTAGGCAGTTGGGGCCCAACCTCCAATAAACTCTGATCCCCCATCATAAAGATTTGTGTAACCTATATCAGGAGGGAAAAATAGGATTTAACAAGTGATTCCTCCTCATTTTCATCACAAAGCGTAGCTAGGCAAAACCTGCTGAGTGTGACCTATTTATGAGATGAAAGGGAATAAAACAGCTGTGGTAAAATTATAACAGTTTTGAAGTTCAGATATTAAATATGAAAAGGCTGGATGTAGAGGTACTTAATTCATAGAAATTATCTGCCTTACTGCTAACTTTCTAGAAGAGCTGCTAATACAAAGATACGACTATAAACAGAACCTTTAGCTGGGCCTCTACAATTCAAAAAGGCCCACAGACAAGTTTGTTGCAATTGCAGGCAGATAGCTGAGGAATTAGAAGGCCATGATGGCTTGTGCAAACAGACCACAACAATAAGGACTTTGATAAAAACTCAAAGAATCGTTATACTTCAAACTATATGCTCTGAAATCGTGCACATGGCCTTTATGCCCAGACAAATGTATCTTCGAACAAAAGGGATTCTGGGGCTTGTGGGAGAGTAAGATAGTTGGTGAAAAGAGAAGTATATCAGAATGATGGTGTAGAATTGAAATGGACCCCATTTAAAACAAACAGCTGGTAGGGAGTGTAGGGGGCGGGGGGGGGGGGGGATCTGAGAAACTCCTATGTTTTCTAATCAGGGAGAGAGGGAGGCAAAAACATTGTACTTTCTCAATGTGAATAAAGGTTCAGGTCTTGATGAAAGCTGTGCCTCAGTGAGGGGCTTTGGACATAAGATGAAGAGAAGCCAGGAAAACTTGTTTGAAGATTCAAAGTTCAAATTTCAGTTGAATGATTTATTTACCACCACCATTTCATATCCAACAACACAGCTGTTGGCTGCGGTTGTTGGCTAAAGGATTGAATTTAGACTACTATTCTTGTAATTAAAATTTTCTTAAAACATTTGCTCAGTTACCTGTGTTTTTCAACCAAATACATCATACCTGGGATATACTGAATTAGTCAAATCAAATTAACAAGAATTTATTGAATGACTCTAATCCCTGAACTCTTGGAGAGCTGAAGCCTACTCTGGCTTCATGCATCGCATACCCTTACAATATTTACAATGCAGTAGGCATTTACTATAGAACTGTTGACTGAATGAATAAATGGATTAATTAGTTTTCATTGCCAATTCCAGATTTACATCTCCTTTAATTAGATTACTTTTGCTTTGAGACTCTGGAACTATGGCCACAGATGCACACTAACATTGAGGCAAGTCCATTTGGTAATTTCTCACTCTTTTTCAGTAGCTTGTTTATTGCAGCAAGAAAGAGAAAGAAAGAAAGAAAGAAAGAAAGAAAGAAAGAAAGAAAGAAAGAAAGAAAGGAAGGAAGGAAGGAAGGAAGGAAGGAAGGAAGGAAGGAAGGAAGGAAGAAAAGAAGGGAGGGAGGGAAGGAGGGAGGGAGGGAGGGAAGAAAAGGAAAGGAAAAGGAAAAGAAAAGAAAAGAAAAATTTAAAGGCATCTATCAAGAGCAGAGGCAATTACTGGTGCATTTAGATGCAGCTGTGTACAAAAATACATTTCTAAGAAAGCTCTGATGTTAAAATATGAAGGTACTCACGTATTTGGCATTACATTAATTAATGGGATGTTCATAGGCATCTAGGCCCAAGTGATGTGTCAGAAAGAGGAGTACAGTTGCTCATTTGATTAATTACCTAACTAACCTTTTAGGACCAGAGCTTTTGGTGGGATTGTCATGAAATTTGAAGAGCTTCATTATTTAATTTTTTTTTTTCAAAATAAAACTGGCTCTCAGTATGTGGTTACTCATAAAGAAAGGGAAAATTTTTAGGATAGCCATGGGTATTTTTAAAAATGGTGCCCATTAAAGGCCATAATATTGACGCAATTTTCCAGGGCTGGTTTTAGTTTTCCCACTAAGTGGTAATTAGGTCATTGGGCCAGTCCTTCTCTTGACTGACCATTATGATTTCACCAGGTTTGCTTCTAAAAATAGTCTTTTGTAGGAATTGTTAGTCACTATCAGCTTTTCCCTGAGTTAATGTGGCTTTCATTTAAGGTGCCAAAAGCACCTCCCTGGAAACTTCAGTTTTCCATGTGTTCATAGAACAAGTATATGCTAATTCATCCTAGCAGTCTGAATTTTCTACAGTTCTGATTTGGCTGAACTAGCCGTGGAAGTTAATTTATTTTGTAGTCCTTGGACTTCCCTCTGAAGGCAACCATTGGCAAGCATTGTTTTGTGTTCATGGGAACAGCTACCTCCTGAGAATACGGAAAACATCTCTGTGGTGATACTTAGAGTATTTCTCCTAAGCCAGTCTGACTTGAGTCTGCCCCGTGGTCTGCTATCTCATGCTCGTCCTCTGCTTTTCTTTGAGGAGTTGCACTTGTTCTCTGTTAGAGTTAAAGAGCTCTTCTCTTGGGAGAGTTGCCTATGTTCACACAGGGAGTTAAGTGGAAGGCCAGCCTGGAGCACCCCTCCAGATCTTGTTTTAATTGATTTCCCCAGTTCCCTATGGTACATAATCCCTTTTTCTTTACCTATTTGGCTTCTTAATAACAATTGCATATTGTTTTGTAAAAGGCAGATATTCATTGCAATCCATCAAAAACAAGGCCAGGTTACCTTGACAGTTACTGAGGTGATCATTTGTTTGGAGTGCTTTCTTCTGCTTCTGAATAGGTCTTGGCTTTCCTCTTTGGAAGCAAATTGTCCACAAGCAATCATGTGTAAATATTAAGCATTAAGAGCTTCAGGATGTCCTGAAAATATTTCCATTCATAGTGTTCCATATACAACAATTTGAGGATTTTCACAATCCAGCTATTAGAAATGAAATCATTTTTATACCTGGATCTACCTTATTGTGTACAATTAGCTTAGAACTACAAATAATAAACTTAGTTGAAAAGTTAAACATTACCCAAAGTGTGCCATTGTTTTACTCAATAAATATGTGTTCCAGACCTACAGAGCACAAGACCCTATACCTAAGAGTTTCCATTTAATCCTTACAATGCTTCCCATTCTTTTCAAATAGGTATTGTTATTTCAATCATACAGATAGCAAAACAGAGACTCATATAGTGAAAAACTTGCAGAACCAAGATTAAAAATGAGGTTTGTGTGATTTCATATTGATGAGCTCTATAGCTAACACAGCATAGATAGATTAGACGAGGGAAAGATTTGAGGTCACAAACCACTTAGGAAGTCACTGCATTATTCCAATGAAAAGCAATATGATGAAATTTTACTTTTTTCTCTTGAAAGATTAAAAATTTTTCAAAGCATTTGTATGGTAAAATCTCTCAACAAATGGTTAATGGAGTTGACATTATTAGTTCAGAAGGCCTCAATTTTGGTGTTTCCTATTTACTACTGACTTATCAATAACCCTTAAATAACTGTTAGGGAAAAACTCATTTTTACTAGATCAATTGCTGTGATTTGGCATTTAAAAAATCTGCAATTGATATGTTTTCACTTGAAGCTAATATAGCCAGTCAATATTTATTTTCCTCACTAAAAATTTCTAAATCTATGTGGTTCATTTTTCTGCCTTCTTTTTCCATAAACTGAAGTTTGAGGGGCAAAATCCAAGCCTTTATTTTAACCTCCATTAAGAGGTGATCTTAAATACTAGACTGCTATTTCTCCAGAGGTAAAAACAAAACAAAACAAAACAAAACAGAATTTAGTAACTTAATAAAGGCCTAATGCTAGGTATGGAAGGAAGATTTTGATAGAATGGAAGACCTCATTCCCAATTTTGTCTCCATAATGTGATCTCATTTGAGTATTATAATTCCCATTCATTGAAAAAAATAACTTAGCACAAACGCTTATAGAAGAAAACACAAGTATGTCTAAGTTTCCAAATTCAGATTTTAAGATTTAGCAAGTATTTTTCGATCGCATTTATGTTTCTAGTAGTTTTTGAAAAATGATCACCTTGCTCTACTGTGTAAGACTGTCCTGGATGTCCCTCTATGCACAGGATATAGTTGGTATTCTTTCATCGTAGCCAAGAGACTACAAACTCCCGCCAATGTTTACTCTATAGCCTTAGATATCCCTGAAACCAAGCTTGTCCCTTTCTCTCTAACCATGATGACATATTATCTAGTTGCCTAAATATGATGTATTATTTCACATTCATCTGCTACCGCTCATCCTTCTCCCTTCTCTTGGAATGTTCTCCTTCCTCCCAGCATTGGCAGCCTGGGGGCATACACATTTCTTGACATTCACCCCAAGTATCATCTACTGATATGAAGAACCAAGACTAGAACCCAGGAAAGTTTATGAAGACTTTTTTCTGACAAGTCTGTTGGCCCCACCCTACCCTCGGCCAAACCTGAGCGCATTTCTTCCTCTCTGCTAAAATCTGCATATTCTTCCATCATGATATGTTTACATCCATGTTTCTCCCCATAAATCTGTAAACTTCTCAAAGATAGAGACCCATTTTGTTGACCTTCTAATCCTGGGCATATATTTTAACACTAGGCACATAGTAGGCACTCAGTAAATAACACTGGGCACATATTCAGCACTCGGTAAATAGCTGCTGAACAAATGTACAGATTTTCTTAAGTCTGAAGACTTTCCACATCTGCTTAAATTTATAAAATACACATTGAGTCAATATTCTGGCTTATTTAAGAAGGTAAACGAAACACTACAATGGAACTTAGAAATCCTACTCTGTGATCACTGGGAGAACTGATATTTTAAGATTAGTTGATACAAATAATATGGTTTGAAGCATTAACGAGATTCACAAACTAAATGCTGTTATCTTAGTTTGAATTATATTCAAAACTGTGTCTATCGGTGCTCTTAGTAGCACAGCTTATAATAGCAGCGTTGTTAAATTAACTCTATTGTCTACACAGATCCAAACCTTTTTGTGTTCTAAGTAAAATACACAGTATTTCAAACTAAAAATGTGACATTTTATGTTGAAGAAGTTACCTAGTCCAATATCGGGGGGCAAAGCAGGTACGTAATCGATTTATCTTGAATGAATTAATGAATCAACTGATGAATGAATGAAAAGCAAATGAATTTGATCAATTCCTCAAAGTTCACAGATGATAAAACTGATATACAAGCAGTTACAAAACAATGACAGATAATCCAACATTATGGCTCCTGGATTAGTATCTGCTGTATTGTATGTGGATTATAAATATTATAATATATAATAACTTTGGATGGTGGAACACACAATCAGAGGCACAGAACTTCAGCGCAGGACAAGAAACATTTATCACAAACCTAACATGGACCTTACATTTTGCTATGTGCTGCAGATACAAAAAAGGAGTGAATAAGCCAGAGTCCCCCATAAGAGGCCCTACAGTCTCATAGTAGAGAAAGACAAAACAAATATTTATAGTGCAATGTGATACGTACAGTGTTAGGGAAACACAAGCGAGAAAGCAATTCTACCTGGGGAAAGGAAAAGAGAGGAGAGGAGGGGAAGCTACAAGCAGCAGTTTTGAAGTTGAAGCAGCCTCTCAAAGAATAAATAGGGATTTTCCAAACAGACGAAATGGGGAATGGCATTCTAGGCAGAAGACACAAAGGCCCGATCATCTGACGTCATGGAGACTGGACCCACATGAAAAAAGACTCCAAGCACAGAACCAAAGCTGACCTCAGCAGAGGGCAATAGTACTGCCTAAATGGAGAAAAACACTTGGTTCCTTCTCCAGCCATTCTAGAGTGGGAGACCAACATGCCAGGCACGATGAAGAGCCTGAGGAGAATAAGAACAAAGAAAAGCCATCTGTTTTAAGGAGATGCACCCTTCCTGTGCCTAAAGCATCACACACCAACACACCTTGGTGGGAAATATCCTGACCTGAGCTGATATCAGGAGAAAGTCAGTAATGCACTATAGGCTCTAGGTCAACACAATATTATTGCTTACTTGCTAATTCACTTATTTTATTTACTGCACTTGACTCATTTTTGCCTAAGTTCTCTTCATAATTTTCTACATGTTAATATTTTAATTCACAGAAAGCATTCTTTTTTCCAAGGGATAAAAAAGGTTTGATTTTAACGATACAAGTACATACGTCATATCAAAATTCAGATTTTACCACACAGCCTTAGATGGAGAAACATCACACTCATGTGGGTTACTCTCTAGACTTGATTACATCCAAAGTTAGAAGTTTAAAAATCTGAGGTGAGAAAGGTATCAAAGAACGAATACTGTAGATTGACTACATAGGTAAGTGAGCTCTTGGAGTCCCATTTCCATGACACTCTCACTCTTCACTGAAAGTGGGGGCCTGTAAGTAAGCTGTCTTAATGAGCAATTACTGAGATAGGGTTCACCTTCCCATTTCACCCACTCAACTCAGCTCCTTAATAGCCACAAGAAGTACCAGATCACACAGTGTGAAAGACAGGAGGCAAAAAACAGGATTAGTATAAAATAATTCAAAATAGACATTGGCAGAAAGGAAACAGACAGGAGAGAAAATGGCTCAGATTCCTGGAGGAAAGAAAGTTATCGAATATATAAGAGATTGACAAGAAGGCTCCCCAGGTCTCCTACCATTGCCTTCATCATCTTCATCACAAACATCTCCACCACCACCATGACCGGGCAGTACTGCATACTGTTTCGAGCCTCTAGACTCATTTTCAAAAGCACCAGTCTACAGACCTACTGCTAGCCCTCAAACCCTCCAATTCTTAGACTCTGGAAGACTCAACTTCCTCATCTGTAAAATGGGGGAAACAATAGTACCTAACTCAAGAGATATTTAGGATGATTAAATGAGACCATCCCAGGAAAGTGTTAAGCACGGTACCTGGCCACAGAATAGACACTCAATAAAGTCCACTGTTGTCATCATCATCATTCTTCATCATCATCATCATCATCATCACCACCACCACCACCACCACCACCATCATCACCATCATCATCTGAAAATTTCCTGATGGCCGGTTTTTTGTTGTCCCAGCCAATTAAAAGAGATTCATATATCTTAGGGCAGAAATCTGGTGATGATCACCAAACATATAGATGGATATGAGAATTATCAAAGGACTACTTTTTTATTATGTGGAAATTGCCTTTAAATAAACAGGAATGATCCTTTTCTCCAAAATTATTTCTTGAATTTTCTACAAAATGCCAATGAAAGGCATTTTTTTTCTTGGTAAACATTACAACCCTGGTCATTTTGAGAAATTAAGTAAGTTGCTTTTGTTTTGTCCACTCTGCCTTGCTTGATTTTTTAACGCTAATACACCCTTCTTCTTGAACAAATGCCAGCCAGACAGATATTTGCCATTCCATTATTGTTTTAAAGTGTTAGCCCCAGACACATAAGCATTGTTGGAATGCAATGGAAAAAAAATGTTTTAAATCTCAAATGGGGTAATAAACTGCAGCCAGAAGCTAATTGTCCTGAAACCCGAGCTTTTACAACATGTTACTACTGTAGTGGGACCACTCAGCACTCCTTCGGTGGGGTTGTTGTGTAATTGGTAGTAGATTACGTTGCAGACATATAAAAAAAAAAAAAAAGATGTCAAATCAGACATTTCTGCTTATTACTGTAGACCTCAGCATAATTCTCAAAGCAATCAATGCATTTCATCCATTAAACTATTGATGGGGGTTATTAATTCATATAATGTTTAACTACTCACCGTGGACTTTCTCTCTGCCAACTTTCTTCCACCCAAGAAGTCCTGAAATGTTGCCGCTCCTGTCAAAAGAAATGAATCATTAATAAGAACCAGCAAGGCCAGAGGCGAGCTAGAAGCTGGGCCATGATATATATAGGCTTCACCTTCTTTTAATTCTGTGAACTATATGTGTAAAAGAAGCAAATAGCCCAGTAGGGTTTTACCAAGGGTCTGAAAGAAACACAAAGAAGGATATATCCATCAACTCTATTTGTAGAATATACAGGGAACTAAGAATACTTTTATTTTTAGATAATACATTTGTTAGACACTTTAAGAGTAAATAGTAACAAGAACTTTTAGTAATATTCCAACTAAACTCTAACCCACAGGAGGCCAGGGCAATGATCACACTCATCTTCCAAAGTCTTAACAAAATTAGGCAAGACCAGGTTAGAGTAGCCTATGTCCAAATAAAATTTTGTGATAAGAATATAAGAAATACCTCTTCTTCCAACTCTTAACCTTTGTATTAAGATATACAATATATTGTATAATATATACAATAGAAACAGAAATCTATAATTTCTATTGTCTTTTTTTTTTTCTTTGCCCACCCCCCACCCTTTTTTGAGACTCTCCACCTTCAGGGGAACTCTATTACCAAAGTGGACTTACAAAATGAAAACGGAGCTTGGCTGCCAGAAAAGAGACTTGTGTGATAACAGAACCATGAGCTTTGAAATTAGATTTGAATCTACAGTCTGATTCTGTCATCTCCCTGTTTAGAAAAATAATGCTCCCCCCCGCCTCGAGTTCAAATCTCTTCCAATATAAAATGAGGATAATAATACTTACCACACACAGATTTGATAAAGTATAAAAAGAATAACATACATCAATTGCTGAGTAGAATCCTTAGCACTAAGATGATAATCAATGATAGGCTGGTGAGTGACAATGATAATAGAGAAGGAAATACAGCCCACTTGGTCAGTGTAGACATTCACACTCAAGTCCCAAAGCAGATGTGAGGCCTACATCAGTATCGATATCCTGAAAACTTTCATTCCATCTTATATGTGTTCTGTTTTAGCTACCCGTTGGGCTTGTGGAAGATTAATTTCTTAAAACAGTAGAAAAATAAACCTGGCCAGAAGAGGAGGGGGCGGGGCTTTGATCTGACTGGTCACTGAAAAACTATACCCATTTAGAGAACCTGGAATACTGTCTGGGATTTTAACATCCTGAAATTATTTTCAGGCTGCCTAAAGGATTCTCTCAAACAGCAAGAATAATTCCTTCAATCAAGTTTGAATAAATCTGATAGTAAAGAAAAGTTCTGTGGTAAGGGAATTATGAAACTGAACTTATTAATTTTCATATCTTTACTTAGCCTGAGGGTCCTCATCCTTAAATTTGTAACATTTTCTCAGGTTTCTTACATTTGTAGCATGTTTAAGGTTTTATAAAACATGTCCAAAATCTTAGCTGACACTCACCAGTACCTTGTGAGCTCCTTATTATTATTACTGCCATCACCAATTTATAGCTTAAGCTCACAATGGACTAAACAGCTTGCCCAGCTGTCAGACCACTGACATGTCACAAAGGCACAATGACATTGCTGAACTACAGAGACCGAGTCTAGGGACATTTCACTAGAGGTTTAGAAGTGCACGTACAATCATACTGCTGAAGGCCACACATCAACTTGAGGAGGCACCTTTAATCAAACCTCCTAGAAAAGTATCTTTGGCTCTGAAAATGTGTCATATACAAGGGTCTCCTATTTTTTGAGGATCTTCTGGCTCTGAAAATATTTTTAAATACACAAAACATGACTGATATCTTAACCATACTAATTTAATTTCAGGTGTGTATTGTTTGCCACAAAGAAGTCTTTGCAGGTATTCTAGACATATTGCCTTTCACGCATAATGCATCTAAAAATAAATAAACTTTTAACATGTGCTGGGCACTACTCTCAGCTCTAGATAAAGCAGTAAAAAAAGAGAAACAGACAAAAATCTTTACTCTTTTGAAGCTCATGTTCTAGGTAGGGAGAGATGAAATATACAAAGAAGTATTCTGTAATATTTGTCTAATGGTAAAGTTTATAGAAGAACAAGTGGGGAACGAATTTAGGGATTACTGGGATGCTATTTTAAATAGAGTTGTTTGGTCATAGGGCAGATCTATTTGTAATTTTTTGAGGAACCTCCACACTGTTTCCCAGAGCGGCTGCACCACTTTGCATTCCCACCAACAGTGCAAGAAGGTTCCCGTTTCTCCACATCCTCTCCAGCATCTATAGTCTCCTGATTTGTTCATTTTAGTCACTCTGACTGGCATGAGGTGATATCTCACTGTGGTTTTGATTTGTATTTCCCTGATGAGGAGAGGCACAATAGCACTGCTAGGCATTTACCCAAGGGCTACAGGAGAGCTGACGCCTAGGGGCACTTGTACCCCAATGTTTATAGCAGCACTTTCAACAATAACCAAATTATGGACAGAGCCTTAATGTCCATCAACTGACGAATGGATAAAGAAATAGTGGTTTACATACACAATGGAATACTACTTGGCAATGAGAAAGAATGAAATATGGCCTTTTGTAGCAATGTGGATAGAACTGGAGAGTGTTATGTTAAGTGAAATAAGTCATACAGAGAAAGACAGATACCATATGTTTTCACCCTTACGTGGATCCTGAGAAATTTAACAGAAGACCATGGAGGAGGGGAAGGGGGGAAAAAAAGTTAGAGAGGGAGAGAGCCACAGCATAAGAGACTCTTAAAAACTGAGAATAAACTGAGGGTTGATGGGGGTGGTAGGGAGGGGAAAGTGGGTGATGGGCATTGAGGAGGAGGGCACCTGTTGGGATGAGCACTGGGTGTTGTATGGAAACCAATTTGACAATAAATTTCATATTTAAAAAAACAGAGTTGATTGGAAAGACCCCACTGATAAGATCAAAGGGGATCAGAAACCTGAAAAAAAAAAAAAGCAGGGTAACCTGTTAGAAGGGTATTGCACTAATCTGGATGAGAAATGATGGCATCTTGGACAAAGGCAGGGACAGTAGAGGGTGAGAAGAGTTGGAATCTGAGTATATTTGGAGGAAAGAGCCAATAGGATTTGCTAACAGATTAAATGCAGGTGTTAAGAAATATATAAATACTTGACTTAGACTCCAAAAGGTGAGTCCACTAACTGAGATAGTAAAGACAATGCAGAAGCAGGTTGGAAAGTAAATCAGGTGTTCACAGTGTTAAACACATTAAGTTTGAGGTATCAATTGGAAAACCAAGTAGAACAGTCTTGGTGCAGGCAGGTAACTCTGGAGTTTAGAGGAGAACTCCCGGCTGGAGATAAAAACTTGAGAGTTATCTGTGTATGGGATGCATTTAAAGCCATGACTCTTAATGACTTCTAGGGAGTGTGAGTAGATGGAGACAAGGCTCAGGGATGATCCTGGGACTGCTCTATGGTTAGAAGTTGGGGAGATCAGTGTGACCAGCAAGAGACTAAAATGAAGATTGAGAAAGAAGGCTATTGCTCAAACATGTAGGACATATTTTGTATCTCCCCAAGGATAAAAGATTTATATTCTGTTCTTTTAGAGGTCTGGAGTAGAAGATGAGATGGACTGAGGTGGGAGGAAACTTTGAAAGAGCAGCCAAATACCATTTGGGAACAACTCTAAAGCAAGAGAAAACAGACCAAGCTCAGAAACAGGTTAAGTATGATTAAGATGAGTGCAGAAAAAGCATTTGACAAAATACAGCATCCTTTCTTGATAAAAAAAACCCTCAGGAAAGAAGGGAAAGAAGGAACATACCTCAAGATCATAAAAGCCATATATGAAAGACCCACAGCTAATATCATCCTCAAGGAGGAAAACCTGAGAGCTTTCCCCATAAGGTCAAGAACACGACAGGCATGTCCACTATCACAACTGTTGTCAGCACAGTGTTGGAAGTCCTAGCCTCAGCAATCAGACAACAAAAAGAAATAAAAACATCCAAATCAGCAAGGAAGAAGTCAAACTTTCACTCTTTGCAAATGATATGATACTCTACATGGAAAACCCAAAAGACTCCACCAAAAAACTGCTATAACTGATACATGAATTCAGTAAAGTCACAGGATATAAAAATCAATGTACAGAAATTGGTTGCATTTCCACACACCAATCATGAAGTAGCAAAAAGAGAATTCAAGTAATCAATCCCATTTACAATTGCACCAAACCCATAAAATACCTAGGAATAAACCTAACCAAAGAGGTAAAAGATCTATACACTGAAAACTATAGAAAGCTTATGAAAGAAATTGAAGAAGACACACACAAAAAAGGAAAAATATTCTGTGTTCCTGGATCAGAAGAGCAAATATTGTTAAAATGTCAATACTACCCAAAACAATCTACATATTCAATGCAATACCTATCAAAATAACACCAGCATTCTTCACAGAGCTAGAACAAACAATCCTAAAATTTGTATGGAACCAGAAAAGACCACAAATAGCCAAAACAATTCTGAAAAAGAAAATCAAAGCTGGAGGCATCATAATCCTGGTCTTGAAGCTGTATTACAAAGCTATAATCATCAAGACAGTATGGTACTGGCACAAAAACAGACACATAGATCAGTGGAACAGAATAGAGAACCCAGAAATAGACCCACAATGGTGCTGGGAACACTGGACAGCGACATGCAGAAAAATGAACCTGGACCATTTTCTCACACCATACACAAAAAATAAACTCAAAATGGATGAAAGATTTAAATATATAACAGGAAACCATCAAAATCCTAGAAGAGAAAACAGGCAACAACCTCTTTGACCTCAGCCATGGCAAATTCTTACTAGACATGTCTCTGGAGGCAAAGGAAACAAAACCAAAAATGATCTATCATCAAGATAAAAAGCTTCTGCACAGCGAAGGAAACAATCAACAAATGGATGATGGAATGGGAGTAGATATTTGCAAATGACATATCACATAAAGGGTTAGTTTCCAAAATCTATAAAATATAAAGAACTTATCAAACTCAACACCGAAAAAACAAATAATCCATTGAAGAAATGGGTAAAAGACATGAATAGACACTTTTCCATAGAAGACATCCACATGTCTAATAGACATGAAAAGATACTCAACGTCACTCATCATCAGGAAAATACAAATCAAAACCACAATGAGATATCACCTCATACCTATCTGAATGGCTGAAATTAACAACTCAGGAAACAACAGATGTTGGCGAAGTTGCAGAGAAAGGGAAACACCTTTGGACTGTTGGTGGAAGTGCAAACTGGTGCAACCACTAGGGAGACCAGTGTGGGGGTTCCCCCCAAAATCAAGGGCCCAATGACCCAGAAATTGCACGACTAGGTATCTATCCAAAGGATACATAAATACTGATTTGAAGGGACACATGCACCCCAGTGTTTGTAGCAGCACTATCAACAATAGCTAAATAATGGAAAGAGCCCAAATGTTGATCGACTGATGAATGGATAAAGATGTGGTGTACACACACACACACACACACACACACACACAATGGAGTATTGCTTGGCAATCAAAAAGAATGAAATCTTGCCATCTGCAACAATGTGGACGGAACTAGAATGTATTATGCTAAGCAAAATAAGTCAGTAAGAGAAAGACAAACTCCATATGATTTCATTCATATGTGAAACTTAAGAAAAAAAAATAGATGAACAGAGAGGAAGGGAAGCAAAAACAAGATAAAAACAGAGAGTGAGGCAAACCATAAGAGGTATTCTTAAACAAAGGGAACAAACTGAGAGTTGCTGGAGGGATGTTGCATGGAGGGATGGGCTAAATGAGGGATGGGCATTAAGGAGTGCACTTGTTGGGATGAGCACTGGGTGTTACATGTTAGTGACGAGTTACTAAATTCTACTCCTGAAACCATTATTACACTATATGTTCATTAACTTGTATTTAAATAAATAAAAAAAAAAAGATGTGTGTATTGAGGAACCTCCATACTGCTTTCCACAGTGGCTACACCAATTTGCATTCCTCCCAACAGTGCACAAGCGTTCCTTTCCACATCCTCACCAACACTTGTTACTTCTTGTCTTTTTGATTCTAGCCATTCTGACAGGTGTGAGGTGATATCTCACTGCAGTTTTGATTTGAATTTTCCTGATTAGTGATGTTGAGCATCTTTGCATCTGTGTGTTGGCCATTTTCTTCTTTGGAAAATAAAAATAAAAATAAAATTACCATATGATCCAGGAATTTTGCTACTGAATATTTACCCAAAGAAAACAAAAACACTAATTCGAAAAGATATATACACCCCTATGTTTTTGGCAGTATTATTTACAATAGACAAGATATGGAAGCAACCCCAGCATCCATCAATGGAAGACTGAATAAAGAAGATGTGGCATGTATATACAATAGGATATTACTCAGCCATAAAAAGGGTGAGATTTTTCCATTTGCAACAACAGAGATGAATCTAAGGGTTATAATGCTACATTAAATAAATCAGACAACAACAAATACAATGTGATTTAACTCCTATGTGAAACTTAAAAAAAAAAAAAGAACAAAGAAATAAAGAGATAAACAAGCAAATAGACTCTTAAATACAGAAAACAAACTGGTGGTTGCCAGAAGGGAAGTGAAGGGACGGATGAAATAGAGAGGAATAAGAGTATACTTATCATTATGAACACTAAGTAATATACAGACTTATTGAATCATTATATTGTACACATGAAATTGTGTATATAACACAATTTATAACACTGTATGTTAATTATACTTCTATAACTTTTTTTTAAAACGATACCTCTATTGATTTCCCTATAGGGTTCTTTTTTTTTTAATGTTTTTTATTTTATTTTTGAGAGAGAGAGGGAGACAGAGCATGAGCAGGGGAGGGGCAAAGAGAGAGGGAGACACAGACTCTGAAGCAGGCTCCAGGCTCTGAGCTGTCAGCACAGAGCCTGACGCAGGGCTCAAACTCATAGACTGTGAGATCATGACCTGAGCTGAAGTCGGGCACTTAACCGACTGAGCCACCCAGGCGCCCCACCCTACAGGGTTCTTAAAATGACTCAGAAAGCAAGCAGATTTGAAAATTTGGGAAACGTGGTAGATTACATATAAAACCCTCATACTCTACTCCTGATCACTCATTTTCCTTGTTCTAAATTCTGATTCTAAAATGAGAATTCCTTGAGGGCTTAGTATAGATTTAAGTGAAATGTCCAAGTCCTGCTCATGGTGTTTGTATGAGACATGGCCTTAAACAACTACTAGATGTACAAAACAATTGTTTAAAATAAAGATTATCGCTGGGTCATGAGTCCATGTGTCTTGCCCCTAACATCAATATTAGTGGGAAAACAGTTTGTCAGTTCCTCAAAAAGTTAAACATAGAGTTTTCATATGACCTAGCAGCCCCATTCTTAGGTATACACAGCAAAAATGGAGACCTCGTTCTCAAACACATACTTGAACACAAATGTTCATAGCAGCACAATTCACAATAATCAAAGGTATAAACAAACCAGATACCCTCCAACGGATAACCTGGTAAGCCAAATATAGTATCTACATGAAACAGAGTATTACCCGGCCAAAGAAAGGAACGATGTATTCACACATGCTACAACATGGATGAACTTCAAAAAGTGAAAGGAGCCAGATGCAAAAGGCAACAGAGTGTAAGAGTCTATTTATGTGAAATATCCAGAATAGGTTAATGCATAGAAACACAAAGCAGATTGGTGGTAGCCAAAGATAGAGAAGTTACTGTTTAACAGAAAGTGGGTTGTTGTTGTTTGTTGTTGTTGTTTGTTTGTTTGTTTTGGTAGGGGGTGTGGGGAGGGGATAAAAGTGTTTTGGAACTTGGTTATGCTGTGGTCACACAATCTGGCAAATGTGCTATAGACACCATTGCATTATATGCTTTAAAATGGTTATGTAAATTTATCTCAGTTAAAACAATACAAGTGGACCCACTCTAGATCAGAATTATGTGTATATATGTATATATATTTTCCTTACTCTGAGTTGTAAAAGCTTCTTTCACTCTTGTTCCTTACACACCTTCCATAGAATTGCTGACTAGAACTAGAAATGCAATTAGGGTCTGAAAACCACAATTTTCCTCAGCACAAAGCCAAATCTTTGTATGTGGATTCAATCCTCTACCTGCTTCTAGAACACTTGGTAGAATGAAGTACTTCCAACCTGCCTTAAAATGCTTTGATTTTTTAATTTTAAAGTGATTTCAGACATATCAAGGTTTCAAAACAGTGCAAAGGATTCTTATACATTAGTCACTCAGAGTCACTATATGTAAATATCTTTATGTAAAACATAAGAAATGTAAAGCATGTTTCAGTGATAAAATAGGTAAAATATGCATACGTATGTACATTCATGTACACACATGTATGCTGTCTATATATGCATGGGATATGTTTTCTCATGTATGTATATTCAATATGTATGTATTTCATAAATCTATATATGGATGCATGCATAAAGGTGTGTATGTATCTATTCACATATATGTATATGGGTGTGTATATAATTGTGCACATGTATATATGTGTACATGCATATACACACATCATATGCCTATGTATGTATGCACATATACACATAATCTTTTTTTCTGGGCCATTGAAAAGACATGTTTCCTCTTGACTCATATAAACAGTTTGTTACTTCCTAAAACCAAGGACAATCTATTGTATTACCACGGCACAATTATTAAAATCAAGATACTAATATTAATGATACTAAAATCTAATCTATAACTCTTCAAATTCCACTATTTGTAGTAATAATGTACTTTTTAGCAAAGGAAAAAACATGGAGCTGAAATCTATAAGCTGGACTGGAATGAAACTGGTAACTTGAAGTTTTTGGAAAACTTTCTTTATATCTAGCTCATTGTATTTTTAATCACCAAGATGATATATTATGCAGTATGCCTGGGGTGCACGAAGATTAGATTCAGGAATCAATTTCATCCAATTACTTAATCTCAAATATGAGTGCTTTTACACTGTGAAACTATTAATCACTCTTTTAGGAATAGAGGGAGAGCCAACAACAAAAAAAAAATCATAAGGGTCTGAATATCTTTTGAGCTAAAAGTGTTCTCTGTTTACTTTTTCTTTGATCATGAAAATCCACAGGCAGCCATAAAAATTTTACGGGAGCTATAATTATTTGAAACTTTCAGGGTGTCTCTAAAGCACTTTATAACAACCTCAAGTATCATAACTTGATATTATTTCTACTTTTCTACTTACAATGAAAACAAGAGTTGTGAGTCCTATTCATCATTTCCACATGAAAAAACAGTAGAAAAAGTGGTGTGTTTATTCACCTAGAAAATGCCCAGCTGGGGTTTATTAACCACATTTTAGTTACTCATCTTTATGACTCTCAAATAGAGATAAGATAAAATCACAAAGACCTCCCAGATGACAGGTTCAGCAAGGCCACTGGATTTGAGGGAAGCTGGGGTATTCTGTGGTTGCTTCATGGCCAACAACAAATTATCTATGTTCGAGGTATCTGTTTTCTGGAATTTTTAGTAAATTAAAACTTAGAGTCCGTTTGACAGCACTATCCATGATCTCATCGGCACATCCTCTTAATATTGAACCGCTGAGGATATCAGTCCTGCAAACTCGCATTTAAGATAAGCCCTATGTATCTAATATATACATGTAATGAGGAATAAGGCTTATTCATTTTATCTATCTATCTATCTATCTATATATCTATCTATCTACCTACCTATCTACCACCTGTCTTTAAAAACAGTCTGCTCTGTGCTGGAAGGAAGTGGGTGGGTGATGGCCTAGATGGGTGATGGGTAGTAAGAAGGGCACTTGTGATGAGCACTGGGTGTTGTAAGTGATGAATCCCTGAATTCTATTTCTGAGCAATATTGCACTCTATATTAACTGAAATATAATATAATAAATTATAATATAAATTATATAAATAGTAATAATAAAATATAATATTTCACAGTTAGCCAAATAACTGGAATATAACTAACTGAAACATAAATAAATTTAAGCTCTAATCAAGTTCAATGAACCATATGCCCTGCTAAGACAGGAACACAAAAGGGGAGTCTGGGTGGTTCAGTTGGTTAAGCGTCCGACTTTGTCTCAGGTCATGATCTCGTGGTTATGGGTTCAAACCCAATGACTTCAGTTCAGGTCATGATCTCGTGGTTGTGTGTTCCAGTCCCCTGTCAGGCTCTGTGCTGACAGCTCAGAACCTGGAGTCTGCTTCAGATTCTGTGTCTCCCTCTCTCTCTGCCCCTCCCCCACTCATGCTCTGTCTCTGTCTCTCAGAAACAAACATTAATTTTTTTTTTTTTAAAGACAGGAACACAAAAGGGTAGAAGGGATCTCTGGCCATCAGAAGGTCACAGTCTAATTTGGGATCATTGATCTGTAAAGAGATAAACCACAAATCAGCATCATTAGGTCTCTAACATTTGTCTGAACTGAATGCCATGACATCATGAAGAGTCTGGTCAAGATGTCTTCGATTTATCTGGGAAAGTTTCACTGAAGGAGGTGATACCTGAGCTGTGAAATCTTGATGGCTGAAAGGAATTTTTCAGAAAAAAAAGGTTGGGAAGGAAGTTTATATATATAAAGCTAAGGAACTATCTATCTATATGTATACAATAGATATGTATATAGATAGATCTATAAATGTAAAGAGATACAGATATGCACATATATACACATACATGCATGAATATACTATCTAAGTGAGAGGTGGTAATGACTAGTCATGAGAAGCTCATACATACATTTAAGATATTTATAATTTGCAGTTGAAACTCTATTTTAGAGGGTACAGAAAACCTAAAAGGCCCAGGGTACAGGAGAAGTATAATCAAGTACTCTCTGATTTCATGGCTTCTCCTGGAGAAGCTTAAGTAATGCCACAGTCCCTTCTAAACTGCATCTTATGCATTGGTCGCTATGGTCTACCATGTGTTCTAATACGCTGGCCAAAGGTGATTGCCACAGGAATATGCATCACACCCAACAAAAACCAATCTATAAACGGAAGGCGTGCTGTCAACTGGCCTACCACAAGAGAACTGGCCCATACTAGATGGTGATGGATGAATCACCTTGCACCTCTCAGCTTTTCTCTGCTATCAGCATTTTACCTCCTCTGTACAGCGTCTGGTCACAGACAAAACACAAACGTGAAGCCACGGGATGGAGAAAGATGCCATGAGTCAAAGAGACCTTCTGAGTCAAGCCCTGACTCCATCTCACCTGCCTCTTTCCTCCCTCACCTGTCTGCAGCTGCATGTTACGAGGCCAGGCCCTTGCCTTCCTCAGGGACTCTGCACTTGCTGTCCTCACTGCATGTGATGCTTCTTTCCCAGTATGGCTCATGCCCTCCTCCTTTTAATTAGGTCTTCTGACAATGCCATCTTTTGGGGGTGAAAGGGGGCATTTCTGGATGCCCGTACCTAAAACTCTACCCTCCACACATTTCAAAACCCCTTTCCCAGCTTCATTATTTTCTCCTTGGTGCTCATCACCATGGGACATTCTATGGCTTTCCTCAGCATTCACCTTTTTTTTGTCGTTGTTCTATTTTGTCTCCATCCTGCACTAGAACATAGCTGCCTGAGTCCAGAATCTTGTCTGTTGTGCTCACTGCTCCATCCCTAGTGCTTAGGTTAGAGCCAGACACTTGGGGGTACTTGGACAAGTAATGCTTCATCCCCAACTCACCCCAGATCCATTTTCAGCCCTCTGTGCCCTGCTCTGTGCCCTTGGAGGTAAACCCCTGTGAGCTGCACCCAACATTAGATAGATGGCTTTGGGGTGCTTCAGCCAACGGGAGGCACTATGAAGATGTGTAGGGAGGGAGGAGAGAAGGACTGTGGTATTCCTCCCGGCCCTATCACTGCCTCAGTCCATCTCCAGCAGGAGCTGTGTCCCCCCCACAACCAGAGAGCTCCTGCCAGTACTCTGTCCCTTCCGTGAAAGCAATCTCTTCTAATTCCTTCCACTGTGGGGGTGTAATGGCTTCCTGCTGCTCCTAATTTCTGGGTACTGTATCCTTTCTCTATTTTTACTTGTAACCCTGCCCACATATCATTAAGTCGACCCTTCATTAAAATCTTTTCATTTGTACCATCTGTGATGAGCTCTCTTTCCTGCCAGGACTCTGCCTGATAAAGAACTCAATAAACACTTGTTGAAAGACTGTTGAATGAACGAAAAGTTCTGGCACCCTTTGAAAAGTTGATGGATTGGCTTTGGCACTGGAACTGCCGTTGGAGAGACACTAGAGGAGAGAAGCCTACAAGTCAGCAGTGGGGAGATGCTCCTGGAACGTCCAGCCAAGCCCTGAATGTGTATACTTAATGCAAGAGCCACTGGTTGAGGATACAGAAGTCAATCTGCAAGCTACTTTTCTTCACTATGCCAATCATTTCATCTAGTTATTTTGTATGTCAGCTGAATATGTTTGTGCTGATAAAATAACGGTATTTGAAACAGATCATAACGCTAATAGAATGCACTGGCAGAGGGTGAGAGGCGATTAAATAATTGTCGAATTCCAATTCACTATTTGACTAATTTGCTTAACCTTTCTGAGCTTGGCTTGCTCATCTACAAAGGGTAAAATAAACTTAACGGAGAAGTTATAAATGTAAAGACATGACTTGTGTAAAGTGCTCATCATAGTGTGTGACACAGTATTTGCTCAATAATATTAGTTTCTCCTCCTTTTCTTCCTGGTTTCATTTCTCTTTTTTGTTGCCTCTCTCCTTATGGCACTGCCTCAAATAAAATGGGATCAGAGAGATTTTATTCTGCCGAAACCTTTAAATTCCCTGGTTTGAAAAAAAAAAATCTGCAATAATGTTTCTGGTGAAGAAAGAGAAGGAATTTATTACCAGGTGGGCATTCAGACATCCAGGTACAAGAAGTTATAAGAAAAAAGAGAGTCTATGAAGAGACGCAATAGTCACCCTCCTGACATAAGGCTTCCAGAAAGGTCTGCCCCATGCTGTACAAGCAAATGGCTATGCTTGATTGCTTGGCAAGTTAAGCAATATTCCACAACCATTACAGTTACATACCACTGGATCAAACTTGAGCCCATTTCAAGATGCTGAACAAGAGAAACTTGGCTGCTTTTCTTCGCCATAGGGGAAAACAGAGGGGCCTTCTTGGAAGATTACTGGTGTGAAATCCTTAGTTATAGTGTTAGAATTTACCACTTTATGTGCGTGTTAGGACATATAGATGTATTTCCACTTCAACCTATAACTTCCCCCTTGTCTTTTGTTGTTTATAAAGCAAAGAGCATGCTATGAAGGTAGGAGAGCATTAGAGGTTTTGCTTCCAAAAAATTTCACACACTATAGGATGGATTAACAGAACTGAATACACTTTCAAAGAAAATGCTGTGTTTAAGTATATACACATCCTGTAAGCCCACTCGTAGGAGACAGCATCCCAATCACCAAGGGCATGAGAGTGCTGTGTTGGTTTTCTTGAGCTCCTGTGTCCCTTTTGTCCTAAAGAAATGGGACTCATCCAACAAATTATAATGCAATGACTGACTGTCTTTTCTGCCTCCATTGCCACCATGGCGCCTGCGGGGGTGCAAAAAAAACTTGTGGCGGGGGTGGGGGGCAGAAAAAAAATCAAGAATCAACTTCTGAAGTTTACACTTGACTGCACACACCCTGTAGAAGATGGAATCATGGATGCTGCCAATTTTGAGCAGTTTCTGCAAAAGAGAATCCAAGTGAATGGCAAAGCTGGGAATCTCCATGGAGGGGCTGTAACCACTGAAAGAGGCAAGAGCAAGATCACTGTTAACTTCTGAAGTGCCTTTCTCCAAAAGGTATCTGAAATTTCTTACCAAAACATATGTGAAGAATAATCCACATGACTGGTTGTGTGTAGCTGCTAACAGTAAAGAGGGTTACGAGTTGCATTACTTCCAGATTACCCAGGATGCGGAAGAGGAGGAAGATAACGATTAAAACATATTTACCAATGGGGCATCTTCATGACTCAGTCAGTTAAGCTGACTCTTGGTTTCTGTTCAGGTCATGATCTCACAGTTCCATGAGTTCCAAGCCCCGCATTGGGCTTTGGGCTGACAACACAAGGCCCACTTGGGATTCTGTCTCTCCCTCTCTTGCTGCCCCTCCCCCATTCATCTCTCTCTCTCTCTCTCTCTCAAAATAAATAAATTAATTTAAAAAAACTCATTTACCAGGAATATTTTGTATGAATTCTTGAAAAAGGCTTAGGGCTAAATAAATAAATATACACAGATATGGATCACTGTATCTACGTAGCTGCTGAATGAAGCTGGCATGACTGTAGAGAAAAAACCCAGCTCTGAACTTGAAGGCCATGAGGACAGCAATGAAATAGTTCAATCCCTTGCAAAACACAAAACAAAACAAAAATGAGAACATCCCAAATCTCAACCTTCCCTTGGGTCCTGCAGAAATGTGTGCCATGCTAACTCCATGTTGGCGCTGTCTTTAATCGTGGGCTATCGTCACCAAACACCCACACTGCAAGAGTCAGCACATTAATATCTTCATGACACCAATCCCAGACTTAAAGGAGAATCAACACCCATACAGACTTATTCAGAGACCCTGTGTGACTTTCTGTGGCACTCACCAATTCACGTTACTCTATTTAACCAAACTATGAGCCACGTGAAGGTGGCGCCATGTTGTGATGTCACTGAGCCCTTCTCTCCCCATTCACTCATTCTCTTGGGAAAGCCTTCCCAACTTCCCTGACCATGATCCAGCACCCTGCTCCACGCCATCGTGGTACATCACGTATGTCACACACTGCTGTCATCACCAGTGTTAATACTGCCTTTGGGTGATCATTTGAGTGTTTCCGCCACTGGAAATAAGTTCCATGATGGCATTTGGGCACCTTTGTTTCCATGAAGTCTAAAAATAATTATTTTTCAATGAACGGATACATACATAAATCTGAAATGTCCTTATTATTTAACTGTCTAGTATTTTTGTTAGAAAAATTAGTTTGTGGTACTGTGGTATCTTGATAAATTATAAACTGTCTTTACCATATTCTCTGCTTGTCTGGGAAAAAAAAAGCCATTACTGAAACATACACATGCATAACATCCCAGAACAAAAACTGGTACCTTGAAAAACAAGTAAGAAAAATTGAGGTTTGACATATTTAATTCTGATAGGCATAAAAACCAGATGTATAAGTTAAGGGGACGAGTCATATGGATTAACACATGCTCTGACATGTAGTGTTGTTGACAAATGAAGCAACTGAAATGGAAACATTCATTTATTTTGATAGACAGGTGCCAACATTACTCTGAAAAGGTGCCAGTGTGTTCTATACACACGCACACGCACGCGCACGCACACACACACACACGCACGCACACACACACACACACACACACGTTTCTTATGCCTTACCACTATGTGTAGTGTAAGATTTATACAGCCTATTGTAGAATAAAAGTTATCCACACATTAAAAGTAAGGATTCTTTAGGCAAAAGTTATATAAGATTGTCACTAAAACTGTCCTCATTAGACAGCAAATACTTGGTATCTATTGTGTGTTTTCTATGACTGATATGATGTCTAAGGTACATCCCTATCTTCGAGAAGAAGGGTCAGAGGAAAACTCAACTACAAAAGCACTTAAGAGGTAATACATGCAAAATAAAATTCACAGAGTTAAGAGAAGGGAGTGGTCTCTTCCTGTAATGGAATTGGGGAGAGCAGAATGTTCCATGGAAGAGTACAATTTAATTAGGAATTTGGATGTTAAGTAGAATTTTGATGGATGGAAGTGCAAGTAAGGTGAAGGAAAGGGACAGCTGTTCCAAAAAACATTAATATCATAATTAAAAATCTAAAGACCTGCATGGACTGTGACATATTGAGAAATATATTGTCTTAAAGGCTGGAATTGTGGGGTTGAAACTGCAGCATAGGCTAGCTTGTCCTGACTTGCACAGGAGTAGGACTTGGACATCAAAAGCCTGGGGCCTGAGCCAGTGTTCCTAATTCTGATGCTCTGTGGCCTCCCTTCGTGGTGCAAAGACTCACCCCAGACTCCCGAGAGACAACCATATTTGTCCCGGCCACATTTTCCCTTGACAGCCAGTCAATCACTTTAGCTAACAATGTTGTCCCTTCCTGAGTTCTTTATCCATAGCAGCATGAGTAATTCACTGGGTTTAAACAAGGATCCCTTTATTGGCATTTTCTGGTGAGGATTCACATTCAACGTAATTTTAAATATTGGGTCATGACCGAGAAGCGCGTCTACATTTTTTCCCAAAACCCCTTGTCATCAATCTCTAATGTGTATGTATTTATTCACTCAGCAAAATATCACAAAGTATTTCTCTATGGCTACATAGCAGATCCTGGCCACGTCCTGCTCACATCCCGGTGTCCGTATTATCTCAGTGCACACCACTAACTTCCCACTACCGAATGCTGCTTTTTTGTTTTCTCCCTTAAGGGCTTTCTCTTCTTGCAGCTGGAGTGTGTTTTGTCCCCCAACTGGTTGGTGGATTTGACCCTAATTATCATAAAGAACTAATATTACAGAATAGGGCCAAACATATGTGTTGAACTCAGGGAATTCACTGAATGTTTCTTGGTGCTTCTATGCCGGGGGATGAGACGAAATGCACGACTGCAAGAGGTTCAGAACCTGCAGCCTGACAAGGGCATGGTAACCAAGGGTTCTGATATCTAAGGAAGAAGCTCTGAGGTTCTCCTTGGTGAGAAACCAGCAGAAATGTCGGGCAAGAACGAGGAATATATGAAATGAGTACAAGAAAAGGAAGACAAGGAGTATCAAGTGTAGTCTTGAGACCAACTGAAGCTGATTGTGGCTTATGCCATGATTCCTCCTGTTTTAAGTATTTTATTTAATTACCTAATATATTGCACCTGGCCACCACCTTGAAGCGTCAACATAGGACACAATGCAACTGACACAGTGCACCAGTGGCAGGAGTGGTGCACGGGTCGGACTATAGTAGATTATTCTGGTGCCACCACCATCTCACACTCTCCACTTCAGTACAACGGCCAGCACCTGCACTTCTCCTCCCAAGGGCTCCCTGTTGCTCCCGGAGGTGCTTTGCTGCCAGCATGGCAAACTGGGGCTGTCAAAGTATTCAAAACAAAACCCTGGGAACAGTCCTCAATCAGTCCAACTGATTGGAGTTTGTCTACCATTTCCTCAGAGACCTCATTTCCCCAGTGATCTTTTTATAGGATGACTCTAAGTCATATGCTCTACACTGATTCCTAAATTCCCTCCGTGAGTTAATCTCCATTTATCCATGGTTGTAATGGGCTCTGTAGCACAGTCTTCATGGGTTGCATCCCCTTCTTTGCCTATCTTCTTCAATCTCCTATGGGTGTTTTCTGTCGTCCCCCACATAAAATACTTACACTCAAATCCTTGACTTAATTCTGCTTCTGGGGAACCCAAACTAAAGCAGTCTGGTACTTGTCATTTGCTCATACTGTTAGCTGTTCCCCAAGCAACAGAGGAGATTCTGACTTCAGACCAACAACCCTCCCAGAAAATATGGACAGAAAGATAGAAGGCTCATAATTTCACCGCCAGGAATTCCCTCCTCTCCTCCATGTCAAGGCCACCTGTGACCTGGACTGCAATGCCATGGAAGTCGATTTCTGGCTGCTCCTGGCATATTACCTCAATCTTTATGAGAAATTAGATTATGGGAAGTAGTCATGCTACTATCAAGAAATACCATCACAGTTCATGTGACAATGAGGTAGAAACCATAATTATTTTTCCTTTCTTAGATTTTTTTTCAGACATTGACTAGTTCATAGATTCTGTCTTCCTCAAAATCTCACCAAAAAATCGTATGACATCCCCCACCTGTAACCTCATCCTTATGGCACTTTAAATGTATCAGTATAGAAAACAGATCAGTCAACTGTAGCGACAGACCCTGCTTACCTCTCATATACTCAGAATTAAGCCACACATTTCAGACCTCGAATCTTAGCAACATTAACTGACAAGGATGTACACCAGACCCAAGTTGGACAAATCCAATTCTCTCCTCCATAAATTCTGAGTTGGGACTTACAAAAGCTAGCTAATTGAAATGGGAAGCTCGCCTGGGAAGACCTTGTTTAATTATATGCATAGTCAAGAAAAGAAAGATAAACCCTAGGAGGCTGAGAACAAGAAGAATAAAGTCTACCTGCAAGAGAAAGTGCAGATGGTGCAACTAGGGATTTGGAGAAAGTTATCTTATTTGCGACAGCTTCTTAGTGCCTACTTCCAAGCTTGTATGTGGTCCTGCAATATTTTTTTCTCTTGGAGCTACAGATCCCATTGCACCTTACAACAATTTTCTCCCTTTGGCCTTAAGTTAACTTGAGGGATTTTCCAGTTATTTGAAACCAAAAGAACTTTGGTTAAAACAAGCACACTTGACTTTGAGCTCAGGGAGAAGGGGGACCATCACTTTCTTGATTTTCAGTGTATCTAACTCAGTACTTTGGCACACAGCACATCTTCATTAAGTGTTAGTCAGAAACAGATTGAATAACCAATATTAGTAAATTTCAGTAGACACACCAAGAAGCATGTATATTTTTCGCCATGAGAAAAGCCTTTCCACCAATGGGAAACAGCTGACCAGCGTTCATCCATTTACAGGGCTGGAATGCTCATGCCTTGGGTTTATTTTAATCAGTAATTGCCCACTCCTTTAATCTATTTGAAAAACAGTCTTAATCACCACTCAAATTATTGGTGTGTTTCTCCAGAATAGGTAGTAAGGTATTAATTCACCTTGAAACATTTAGGCGCCTTTATCACTCTCAGATGTTCAAAGTGTCCGAGCAGAGGAGAGGGATGAAGTAAAGTTTAGGATGGTTAAATCAGAGAAATGAGGTCTCAATCTTTGGCAAATCCAACACTTCATCAAACTCAATAGGAAGGTTGAAGTGTTGTGGGCTGTTGTTTCTTGAGATGTGCATTGAGGAAAGACTAAATTTAGCAAACGCTAAAGTCCCTCTTGTAATGTTTTATGATTGTTATAGTATTTGGTAACTTCTGTTCCCCTCTGGCTGTGATGTGAGAGGCTCCCCTCCACCACGTCACCCCCATGACAGCAATCTCTAGTTGTAAAACGGTAAGACCGTCAGCCAGCAATAATTTGCAATCTAAACAGACTTGACGCTCCCTGACATTTATTGAAACCTCAGACCCCGTGCGCTGGTTTCAGTTTTCCTCCCTTTGCTCTGTTTTTACAGACAGACAAGTGCTTAGATTTAGGTTTAATAATGAGGAGAAATTTCTTCTTGGCCTACTCTTGCTTGTGTTGGCTGCACTGAGGCTTGCAACAGACGGGTGGTTGGAGTTAATTACACTAAATGGTGAGAACATTATTTGACCCCACCGGTTCAGCCCCAGAGGCTGTGTGCCTTCTCACAGACATAGGCAGATGGAATGCTTCACAGGCTGGGCAGAGGGCAGGAGTCACGTAGAGAGAGCTCTCTGCTTAAGACCAGACACGGGGTTTCACTTCCTAACAAAGCTCGGAACTCCAGACTCTTTTATAAGCATAAGCCAGTGACACTCAATGGAAGACAGAATGATATCAAGAACTAGGAAAACATACTTTAGCCAATGGAATTGCTCTCAAACACAGCAGTCACCTTTGTGATGATATACCTCCTTCTTTTTGGAGGAAGATGATGGAGGACTTCACCACAAACTTGACTCTGAGAAGCCAAAAGGAAAACTGTTGTCACATATGTCACTGCAGGAGATCTGGTGACATATTACAATTACATTAGAGAGCCAGTGATTAACTGCATTTTTAGCTCGGTGCGTAACACTTAGTGCCTGCGAACATTCTTGTCATTGCTATTTCTAATCATGATGGTGACAATGATAACAGTCTACCCAAGTTCTTGTCCTAGGGATAAGCTGTCATTCCTGATTCTCAAGAAGAAAAATTAACCAACACACCTAGGGGTAGTGAAGGCGCAATGATTGTTGAGCCAGCACAATACAGCTTCAGGTGTACTAAAAGTGTAACTAGGCCAGAGAGACTTGTTGACTTAATACTGACAAGATTTTTGTTCCAATGTGTGCTTTTCTGTTCCATGTCAATTCTATGTAGATTGTTCAGAGGCTCTTGGAAGTCTGTAAGTAGTAATGGCCTACCTGTTGTCTGCAATATTAATTCCATAAAACAGCACTGTATAGAAGCATGCTTAATATTTTTCATTTTTTATTTATTTTTGAGAGACAGAGCATGCACATGGGGCAGAGAGAGGGAGACAGAGGATCTAAAGCAGGCTCCACACTGACAGCAGAGAGCCCAATGTGGGGCTCAAACTTCACAGAACCACGAGATCATGCCCTGAACCAAAGTCAGACACTTAACCAACCGAGCCACCCAGGCACTCCTGTATCATATCATGTTTTTAAAAGCCTGCTAGAATCATTGCTGTAAGCTGCACTATCAAATAATTTCTGGTCTGTGACAGTCTATGAAACCCACCAGGATAACAGACAGTCTATGAAACCCACCAGGATACCCCAGAGATGGTTCCTACTCTTATCTAACAGGAAGTGGTCCAAACAATTCTTGGTCCTCTTTCATACTACAGACAGCCTCCTGTTCTGTACTACAATGGCCACCATCTTTCCCCTTTTTGTCCAAGGTCAAAAATTAACAGTGGTAAGAGAATCAATATTACACCCCAGCACACCAAGGGTTTCTCTGTAATGTATCAGCTGGGAAACAGTGGGCTAGGATTGGGTTTTAATTTAGGTAAGAGTCCTGACTGTGTCTTCCCTTCAAAGCAGCATGATTCATGTTCAATGATCACACTCCACAGATCTAGTCCCAGTCATCTGGCATACACTTGATTGTCATTAAGTTATGAGAAAGCATGTATAGTTGGTGAGACTCATCTCCTCCCAATGTATAACCTACTCAAAACACGTGTACTTTGTGAATCAGCAGCATCTTTCGCACAAAGGTAACACAGGATCACAAGTATAATGTCCATATCTGGAATGAGATAGGATACAGAAATTACCCTGTGGTGATAAACCTTGTCAAATAATTACCACAATCCATAAAGGAGCTTGTTTTGCAAAATGCTTATATAAAAAGTATACAGTGCATATTTTCCCAGTAGAAGATAATTAGGAGTGGTAGGGTGTGCTGTTAAAACACAGAAACAATGACATTCAAGAGTTTAAAAATTGTTATAACACAATCAACTACATGTAAACAGGGAGCAAATGTGAGCTATACTTAATAAAAGAGCTGACATTTTTTTTTTATTAGAGTGGCACTTATTAGAGCAATTACTTTCAGAACTAAAAACATGGTAGCTGTATTACAGAGTCTGTGAGATAGGATCAAGGCATAAGGGAAAGCCAGGACTGAACAATATGTCAGAAGTAAGTTTAGGCAGCAAGAAGAGTCTTGATAAATAAAAATAAATGCGATTTAAACCCAAGAATAAGGATTTCAGGAAAAAGTGAGGACCTCTGCTTTCTCTGGTAACTGATTCTTAGCCCCCCTCCCCCTCCCACACACCACACACACAGTACAGAGAGGGCTGCTGTAAAGAAGGTAAGAAAATCTTCCCAAAGACTCGATACTAAATCTAAATATTCAAAGTTGTGTTGTTGTTTGCTTCATTTTTGTTTGTGGGCTTCTTGTTTATTTCCAAAAAGAAACTACAGAGGAGAGTTATTCACAGTGAAAGAAGAAGTGTGAGATCAGGCACCAAAGATCTCAGCCCATTCACAAAACACAAGTGGCTGGAACATACTGCACGGGGCAGGCCAGAGCCATACCAGAGAGACGTGAGGGCCATGCTGAGAAGCTGGCATCTGTCCTGTTTGCAGTAAGGAGGCACTGAGTAGTTTAGTTAGGAGCACAGCATGGTCAGACTGGTATTTTAAAGAGGTCACAAGGGCAACATTACAAAGGACAGATCAATGGTTCAGCTGGCGTCACAGAGACCAGCCAGAGAGAAGGCAGTCTATGGAGCACTGAACAGGGCCTAAACGAAGACAGAAGTGGTGGAAAAGCACATCCATTAGGACAACTGGCAGGTTACACGTGCAGAAAAATCATGGTGGACTAAGAAAGGGAAAGCCTATCACGGTTTACAGGATTCTGATTTGAGTCAGGGGCTGCTGGAGACAAGAAATATCAAAGAAGGAATAGATCCTAAGGAAAAACAGATCTGAGTTCAGATTTGAATATAAGTTTGAAATTCTTATGGGCGCTTAAGCTCAGATACTGCACATCGAATAAACCAAAAACAGGATTCAACCTCAGGTCTATTGGACTCTAGTCTATGCCCTTCTCATACATCTTATATCTTCCTAGTGAGGTAACTAGGAAAGAAAACTGTGTAATAAGTTATTATAAACAGGTATGTGTCTGTGTAGAGGCAAGAGTTGATTCAACATATTCATGGATGCAAGCTATTATCTATCAATTTATATACTTTTTTCTTTAAAGAGACTTTCTTTCATATTACAGAAATAGCTACCTGGGAGGTAACATCTTCACAAACAATATGCAATCAAGGCAGATTAATTTAGACTCTTAGCCATGTGTTGGCATTCTATCTTCTCCTTCCTTCATCCAGCACAGTTGAGCACATGAAGCTCTGGACAGGACTCCTTAGGGAGTCCTGATGAGAATGATGTTAATAAAAATCATTGAAAATGGAAGGATTCACCATATACAAGTATTTCTTCCTCTGACAGAATTCTTTTCTTAATACTCTCTGATTTTCAAGCAAGTGGACTTTCTCTTTTAAAAAATGATCTGTTGCAATGCAGACTTTCTTATCTTTTCAGACACAAGTTTCTTTTTTTTTTTTTTAAATTTTTAAATGTTTATTTTTGAGAGGGAGAGAGAGCACAAACAGGGGAGGTGCAGAAAGAGAAGGAGACACAGAATCCGAAGCAGGCTCCAGGTTCTGAGCTGTCAGCACAGAGCCCGACGTGAGGCTCGAAATCACAGACCGCAAGATCATGAGCTGAGCCAAAGTTGGACGCTTAACCAACTGAGCCACCCAGGCGCCCCTCAGAGATAAGATTTAATGAAGACATAAGACATCAACATTGGAGATGTAAATGAGATTTAAAGATTTAAATGAGGTTACAGACTTCAACATTAGAGGAGAGATATTAGTTAGAATTTTAAGGAGCAAAACAGGCTGAAAGATTTATGATAGCACTTAGAAACACAAGCCTTCAGACTGCATGCCCAAGCATGACCAAAGAGCAGGTAATAACAGATCTCATTAGACACTGTTTATTTAATTTAACATTATTCTGTCAGAGATGTCTACCTGCTGGGTAGAGCTAATATTTTTTGGTAGTTTAAATAATGCTCAAATACACAAGGCTATGTTTATAATAAGTGCAAGTTCAGAAATCACCAAATTATCCCAACTCAGTGTAGTGTTCTGTATCTACAGTTGTTAATTTTTCTGCATCTGCATTCCTCCATGAGAGCTAGGAAATAATTCATACCTACTAGCTCAGAAAGAACCCTAAAAAGGGAACCCATCACGGATGACACTAAGTCTCCATGTTTTCCTTTGTTTTCTTTTTCTCTTTCTATTGCTACCATACACACACCACACACAGTCAATATTCCTCCTCCTCCTTTTTTAAATTATTTTTTTTTATTTGAGAGCGAGAGAGAGAGAGGATCTCAAGCAGTCTCCACCCTCAGCACAGAGTCCCCTGTGGGGCTTTATCCCGGGACTCTGGGAGCATGACCTGAGCCCAAATCAAGAGTTAGATGCTCAACCTACTGAGCCGCCCTACCACCCTTCTTCCTTTTTTTTTTTTTAATGCAAAGTATCTTCAACGTTTATTTGAGAGAAACATAGTAACATTCAAATGTAACTTAAATAAAAGAAGATTTACCTAGAACTTTTCATCTTATATATGGTCTTTAAGCGTGGCCAGTACAGATATGTATTTCATTTGTGTTTTATATATTCATTAAAAAAATTTTGAGCCCCTCCAATGGGCCACACACTGAGCTCCAAGACTCTGGTGTCACCTCCCTTTGCCTGGTCTCCTGGAGGAAGAAGATGGCTCCTGGGGCAGCTCTGTCCCTTCCCTGAGACGAGATCAGCCTCAGTTCCTTAGCTCAGACCTGAGCCTGTCTTTCCTCAGTGGAACAGTGTGCTGAGTCCAGGGGCTTTGTTGAGCTCTGGCCCTGGGTCCTTGTGAGGTGGGAGGGCTAGACGTGGATGGGTGCCTGGGGCATCTCTGGGCTTGGTGATAAAGCTGGAGGCCACTTCCTTTCCCTCATGACAAGCAAACGTCATTTCCCCAGCTTTCATCCAAGAGGAAGCTCTGGTCAGGGTCTGTCCCTGGCCTCTGACATCCAGCAGCTGCATCAGGTGATCAAAAAGTGCCAGCATGTGATTCTGGAGCTGCCTGAGTACTCAGAGCAGACAGATGCAGTTGTGAGGCTCACCCACCTCCAGCTGAAGTTCCAGAAGCTGAAGGTGGGTGCTGGTCAGTCCTACCACAGAGGCTGCTGGAGCAGAATGAGAATGTAGAAGTCTGGAGGCCTGGGGCAGCCTCTGGCTCTCTCCCCTTCCAGGGGATGAAAGCTACCCAGAAAGGTGGGGACAGAGGTGGGACCTCATCCCCTGTGTAGCCTACTTCTCTCTTCTTCTTCTTCCACCTCCCCCTACCCCTCTTTCCTCTGTTTCCCTTCTTTTCTTTTTACTAATGTGTTTTTTTATATGAAATTTATTGTCAAATCGGTTTCCATACAACACCCAGTGCTCATCCCAACAGGTGCCCTCCTCAATGCCTGTCACCCATTCCCCTCCCTCCCACCCCCCATCAACCCTCAGTTTATTCTCAGTTTTTAAGAGTCTCATGTTTTGTCCCCCTCCCTGTTTTTATATTATTTTTGCTTCCCTCCCCTAATGTTCATCTGTTTGTATCTTAAGTTCCTCATATGAGTGAAGTCATATGACATTTGTCTTTTTCCAACTGACTAATTTCACGTAGCCTAATACCCTCTAGTTGCATCCACATAGTTGCAAATGGCAAAATTTCATTCTTGCTGATCGCCGAGTAATACTCCGTGTGTATATGTGTGTATATGTATATGTGTATACACACATACACACACACACACACACACACACAAACACCACATCTTCTTCATCCATTCATCCATCGATGGACATTTGGGCTCTTTCCATACTTTGGCTATTGTCAATAGAGCTGCTATAAATATCGGGGGGTGCATATGTCCCTTTGAAACAGCATACCTGTATCCCTTGGATAAATACCTAGTAGTGCAATTGCTGAGATGTAGTATAGCTCTATTTTTAATTTTCTGAGGAACCTCCATACTGTTTTCCAGAGTGGCTGCATCAGTTTGCATTCCCACCAGCAGTGCGAAACAGAGTCTCTTTCTCCACATCCTCACCAGCATCTGTTATTACCTCAGTTGTTAATTTTAGCGATTCTGACAGGTGGGAGTGATATCTCATTGTGGTTTTGACTTGTATTTCCCTGATGATAAGTGCTATTGAGCATTTTTTCATGTGTTGGTTGGCCATCTGGATGTCTTCTTTGGAGAAGTGTCTATTCATGCCTTTTGCCCATTTCTTCACTGGATTATTTGTTTTTTGGGTGTTGAGTTTGATAAATTCTCCATAGATTTTAGATACTAACCCTTTATCTGATATGTTGTTTACAAATATCTTCTCCCATTCTGTTGGTTGCCTCTTAGTTTTGCTGATTGTTTCCTTCACTGTGCAGTAGCTTTTTATTTTGATGAGGTCCCAATAGTTCATTTTTGCTTTGGTTTCCCTTGCCTGAAGAGACAGGTTGAGTAAGAAGTTACTGTGGCCAAGGTCAAAGAGGTTTTTGCGTGCTTTCTCTTCTAGGATTTTGATGGCTTCCTGTCTTACATTTAGGACTTTCATCCATTTTGAGTTTACTTTGGTGTATGGTATAAGAAAGTGGTCCAGGTTCATTTTTCTGCATGTCGCTGTCCAGTTTTCCCAGCACCATTTGCTGAAGAAACTGTCTTTATTCCATTGGATATTCTTTCCTGCTTTGTCAGAGATTAGTTGGCCATACATTCGTGGGTCCATTTCTGGGTTCTCTATTCTGTTCCACTGATCTGAGTGTCTGTTTTTGTGCCATGAAAATCTTTATGAATTAAGAGAATAATCTGCAATAATCTGTTTTCACATTAACAATATGGTCTAAAATCTTTTTTTAAGATTTATTTTTGAAAGTGGGGGAGGGGTAGAGAGAGGTGGGGCACAGAGGATCCCAATCACACTCTGGGCTGTCAGCACAGAGCCCAACACGGAACTCTAACCCATGAACCGTAAGATCATGACCTGAGCAGAAGTCGGACACTTAACCAACTAAGCCACTGAGGCGCCCCTCGTCTAAAATCTTCTTGAAAAACTACTTCAAGGATCAAGGATTCACCATCCAATTGCTCAGGCACAGTGATGGCATTTCCAGGCGTGGCCCAGAAATTAAATTATTCTAACTGGAGAACCAAACTTTAGGAAAAAGTTGTCAGTGAAGCATGGAAGGTAATCAGAACAACCTTGGAGATGTTTAGACCACCCAGCAAAGGCCCCTAATTAACACTAGAACTCTCTTTGATGCTTAAAATATTGGAAATAATTACTTATACTTACAGATGAGATAGTAAGATTTTTAATTCTCCATTATTTTCTGGGAACTTTTAGCCAAAGATGCATACATCTACTTTTTCTTCAGAGTCTTTCTCTTCCTGACTGCATGATGTCCTCCGATGCCACGGTCCTTCCAGTCATACAGAACTTCATACAGAAATGAAGCTTCCCACTTTGTTTTGGACCCTTCCTCTGTCCCATCCCCTACGTTTTGTCAAATTTTAGGGTATGTCAATGCTAGCACCTCTGAGTTAGAACAAGTGTTGGCAAACACTTTTTGGTTAAGTACCAGATAGTAAATAATTTCGTTTTTGTGGGTCATACAGCCTCTGTCACAACACTCAACCCTACTACTGTAGCATAAAAGTAGTCACAGACAGTACGTAAAGGAACAAGTGTGGCTATATTCCAATAAAACTTTATTTACAAAATCAAGCATTAGGCATATTCGGTCCAAAGGACCATACTTTGCCAACTACTGAGCTAAAGCACGTGTTCTTCTTTTTCCACACCTGCTGTTATATCCTAACAAACTCACTAATTCACTCTGCTCTTTTATACACTTTTGTTTCCTGTCTGCCCAGTCAAAAGCTTCCTTATGTTGTCATACAAATCTTCTTTAGGTGTAACTCACTCATCTGTGTTCGCCTGAGAAAACCTATCTGTGAGCCTATTATCTATAAAATTAAGTTTTAAAGTTTCTGCAGATAAAGTCCCAACCTAGTTTCACACCTCACCCCTGATACTTAAGAATGATACTTGTCCTTCAAATAGCCCTGCTCCTTCTTGCAACTTTTCTTATACTCTCTCTTCTGCTTAGGATGGTCTTCTCCCTATTTTTACTTGTCCAAATCCTGTCTGTAATTCAAGGTCTTCACTCCCTTATCAACTACTCCTGACTTAGCCCTTTGTGTGGTCTACAGGGAAGAGCTAAAAATATGTGTATACAGGGGATGACCATGGGGAAAATTAAAAGAGCCAGTGGCAGAATTTTGGAAATTCACTATACTTAGGGGATAAGAGGGGGGCAGTGTAAGAGACAAAAAAAAAAGAGTACTGGGAAAGGCAGAGGGAGAATCAGGAAGCACTGCATGACAAATTAACATCCACATGAATCATCATGTTTAACATTCAAGTATCACTTCACTGAATGAATGCATTGTAATACACTTTAATTTAAAAGATCCTCATGTTAGAAATTGAAGTTGTTTTGTATTTTTTACTGTTATAAACAACATTGTGCATAAGACATCTATTTATTTATTTAACAAGTATTTGAGTAAGTGCTTAGTGACTGTTATGTGTCAGGCAATGTATAGTCATCTATGTAATTGACAGTTCTTAATAATCTGTTATCCTGGAAATAACCCCTAAAGATGGGCTTTCCCTCCAATGCCTGAAGTTATAGTAACAATGGGAACATTTTACCACAGGATTGACTCATGCTCAGGAACTCAGGGCAGAGGGGGGCGGGTAAGAACATTGACAGACCTGTCCTGTGGGAAAGTGAGGAATACTAGTTGAGAAAATGACCCAGAAGATGATAATCTTGTTATGTTAATCTTTTGGTCTTAGATGCTCCTCCAGGGCAGAATCAGAGAATATGTATGTATGCATATATGTGTGTATGTATGTATGTATGTATGTATGTATATACATTTATGGATGATATACTCAGTATATTTGTAGAATATAATAAGATAGCATCCTCTAATTCACAGGGAAAAATCCCACTCCACAGCTTTTTAAGATTAAATCCTTTAGGAAGTGAAACAGGCCTGTTTTGGAAATGGAGACTGTCGATTTATCTTGAAAACACATCCACGACTCAATTTCCCTGATGTTACACAATAGTGCCAGTGATAACAGGAGAATTATTCCAGGAATAGAGGAAAGTTTATTACATTAAAGAGATAAACTGAATTGATACAGGCAAATGAAAGTCTAAGTTGAGTAGGCACAGAGAGAACTTAGTACAGCAAAAAAAGCTTTATAAATAGGAAAATGTCTTGATTTCTCCTGGGTGGCTCCATTTATCTTTTTTTTAGACTTTTTAGATTTGGGGTTTGGTTGAATAGTACTAAGGGCAGAAATCTTCAGCACTCTAAAAATTCTGAATAAGTTCAATATACTTATGTTTTTACTCCTTAATACAGCTATCTCAACTGTCACTAGAAACAAAGAAATGAATAAGGACCTCTGTGGAAATTCATTCTTTTCAGCTGAGGATTGCTTTATGTCCAGAATGAAGACATAAATAAATGCTGGCTTACTTCAAGAACAGATACACTCCAGGTGTTACAATCTCAAGTATCTAACAAAACAAAACATTATTTCAATGAGTGAAGATGGTCAGGGACAAGAGTGGTGCAGACTATGGGTCATAGGTGAAGCCATGTCCTATGACGGGCTAGCATCTCCTCAGTCCCTGCAGACTGCTACCATGCAGGACTGTAGGATCACTGTGACAGATCTGATACTCAACAGAAAGATGAATCACTACATGTGCAATATCTGATCAAAGGCTTGATAGCTATAAAATATGCTAGTAGGTTCTTCACTAGGGATGAAATTGGGTATTAGTCCAGTGGCTCTAACTTATTGATAACTTATTTGTATTTGTATGAAGACATTATCTCCCTAAATCTCAATATTTTTATTGATTAAAAAAAAAAGTAGGGGTATAGGATAACTTCCGAAACCTCCTAGAATTGCAGTAGTTACCTGAATGAGAACTCTGTGTATATTAGCTCAGGCTGCATTACAAAATCCCATAGCCTGAGTAGTCTGAGCAGAAATGTATTTTCTCATAGTTCTAGAGGCTGGAAGTCTGAGCTCAAGGTGCCCGTGTGGCTGGTTCTGGTGAGAGCTCTCTTCCTGTTTTACACACGGCCACCTTCTTACTGTGCACTCACTTGGCCTTTCCTTGGTAGTTGTGGTTGGGAAAATCTCTTCCTTTCATAAGGTCAACCATCCTATTGTCTTAGCACTCTGCCCTTAATTATCATTGAACTTCAATGATGTCCTAAAATCCCTATCTTCAATTATAGTCACATTAGAGGTTAGAGCTTCAACATATGAATTTGACAGGGACACCATTCAGTCCATCTCACCATGAAGTTCCAAAGGCTCATTGGACTTGCTTGAGTTCGTGAGTGTTTTCAGTACTGGCATATATGAGTCATAAAAATGTCTATGAACTCAGATAATGGAGTGTGTTCATAAAAAAATTTATGCAAAATAGGTCATTCTCCATTTATTAATGGATAGTGAGGTCATTTAATTTCCTCAAGAAGAAAAACCAAGAAGAAGAAGAAGAAGAAGAAGAAGAAGAAGAAGAAGAAGAAGAAGAAAAAGATGATTAGGTTAAAATATTAAAAATCAACCTTTTCAGAGCACTGGAAAACACCCAAAGGCAAGCAAGAACTTGCTCATGAAAAACTACTACTGCATTGTGAGAAAAAACAATGAGCTTTTGGGCTTCTTGCCTAGAGGATTTCTCTGCTCCCAAGTTCCAGCAGTAAAACTCTACTGGCCAGAGGTGATGAACTTGGTTTTGGGTAGGTGGTAAAGCAAGTAGAAATTTAATGAGGAGATTTTGGAAGCAAGAGAACCATAGAAAGGCTGATATAATTCACTCTCTGGCTGACTGCTAAACTGTATATGCATGTGGAAGACACTAGAGAATCTGGCAAAAATCAAAAGCCTAGGGAGACTTGTAAACTTGTTACGCCTTTGAATGTGTTCCTCAACCCCCACACACAGCTTGGGAGGCAAAGGTGGAAATCTTGGCCACTTGAGGAGTTTCAGTATAGCCTCTGCGCAAACTATTGGCTGACCACTCAAGTGAACAGATGTAGGGGAGACTCTTAGAGAATTAAGCATAAAAAACAAAACCCAAACAGCATAGACTTCAGCAGTTGTACACCACAAGGAAGACAGATTATTCAACTTGTATCCATGCATATTAACAGCCTACTAAAACATAAAAACTAACACTTAGAAGAAAAAAATAGAACCCAGAATCATTATAATGCATTATCTAAAATGCCTACTTTTAAAGCAAAAATTACTAGACCCGCACCTTTGGTGAGGAGTGAAGGGAATAAAAAAAAACCTTTGTGCACTGTTGGTGGTAATATAAATTGGTACAGCCACTATGTAAAACTTATGGAGATTGCTCAAAAAATTAAAATAGAACTACTGTATGATCTAATAATTTCACTTCTGGGTTTATATTCAAAGGAAATGAAAACAAGATATCTGCACCCCCATGTTCATTGCAGTATTATTCACAATGGTCAAGACATGGAAACAACCTAAGTATCTGACAACAAATGAGTGAATAAAGAAGATAGGGTGTGGGTGTGTGTGTATGTGTGTGTGTGTGTGTATACATGTATGTGTATATAATGTATAAATGTACATATATAATATATATATGGGAATATTATTTAGCCACGAGAAAGAGGAAAACCTTGCCATTTGCAAAAACATGGATGGAACTTGAAGGCATTATGCTATGTGAAATAAGTCAGACAGAGAAAGACAAACATTGCATGGTAACCTGTGTACGTGGAATCTACATAAAAAGCCAACCTCAGAGAAACAGAGTAGAAAAGTGGTTGCCAGAGCTGAGAGGTGGGAAAATCGGAAGAGTTTCATTAAAGGGCATAAAATTTCAGCTATAAGATGAAGGCCTGGGGTTCCTGGGTGGTTCAGTCAGTTAAGCGTCTGACTCTTGGTTTGGGCTCAGGTTATGATCTCACAGTTCATGAGTTCGAGCTCCACGTTGGGCTCTGCTAGTTCACAACCTGCTTGGGATTCTCTCTGTCTCTCTCTCTCTCTCTCTCTCTCTCTCTCTCTCTCTCTCCCTCCCCCTCTCTCTGCCTCTCTCTCTAAAAATAAATAAATAAATAAGCTTAAAAAAATAAATTAAAACAAAGATGAAGAAGGCCTGAGGATCTCATGGAAAACACAGTGACTGTAGTTGATAAAACTGCATTGTATAATTGAAATAGGCTAAGAGAGTAGAACTTAAATGTTCTCACCAAAAAAAAAAAACACACACACACACGCACACACACAAAACATTTTTCTAGATATGTATCCTAAGGCAAGAGAAACAAAATAAAAAATAAACTATTCGCGGGGCGCCTGGGTGGCGCAGTTGGTTAACTGTCCAACTTCAGCCAGGTCACGATCTCGTGGTCCGTGAGTTCGAGCCCCGTGTCAGGCTCTGGGCTGATGGCTCAGAGCCTGGAGCCTGTTTCCGATTCTGTGTCTCCCTCTCTCTCTGCCCCTCCCCCGTTCGTGCTCTGTCTCTCTCTGTCCCAAAAATAAATAAACGTTGAAAAAAAAAAATAAAAAAAAAATAAACTATTCAGACTGTATCAAAATAAAAAGCTTTTTCACAGTGAAGGAAACCATCAACAAAACAAGAAGACAGCCTACTAAATGGGAGAAGATATTTGCAAATGATATATCCAATAGCGAGTTAATTTCCAAACTATATAAAGAATTTATACAACTCAACACCAAAAAAAAAAAAAATCTGATTAAAAAATGGGAGAGGAACTGAATAGACATTTTTCTAAAGACATACAGATGGGCAACTGACACTTTAAAAGATGCTCTATATCACTAATTATCAGGGAAATGAAAATCAAAACCACAATGAGATATTATCACTTTATACATGTCAGAATGCCCAAAATCAGAAAGACAAGAAATAACAAGTGTTGGCAAGGATTTGGAGAAATCCCACCTTGTACACTTGGTGGGATTGTATATTGGTGCAGCCACTGTAGAAAACAGTATGGAGTTTCCTCAAAAAATTAAAAATATCACTATAATATCCAATAATTCTACTCCTAGTATTTACCCAAGAAACCCAAAAAAATATTAATTTGAAAAAATATATGCACCCCTATGTTTACTGCAGCATTATTTACAATAGCCAAGATATGGAAGTAACCTAAGTGTCCATTGATAGATGAATGGATAAAGATGTTATTTTATATATATATATATAGAGAGAGAGAGAGAGGGAGAGGGAGAGGGAGAGGGAGAGGGAGAGGGAGAGGGAGGGAGAGAGGGAGAGAGAGAGAGAATATGGATACACTTATGCATATACATAGAGAATATTACACAGACATAAAAAAGGATGAGATCATGCCACCTGCAACAACATGGATTGACCTAAAGTTATTATGCTAAGTGAAATAAGTCAGACTAAGACAAATACCGTATGATTTTACTCAAGTGCGGAATCCAAAAAAACACAGATGAATAAACAAAGAGCAGAATCAGACCTATAAACAGAGAACAAACTGATGCTTGCCATGAAGGAAGGGGGTAGGGTGATGTGCAAAATGGGTGAAGGTCACTGGGAGGTACAGGCTTTCAGTTATGGAAGCAGTACATCATGGGAATAAAAGCCCTAGCATGAGGAATATAGTCATGATACTGTGACAGCGTTGTATGGTGGTGACAGAGGGTAGCTGGCTACACTTGCAGTGAGCATAGCATAACATATAAACTTGTCAAATCACCTGTTGTACACCTGAAATTAGTATAACATCGTGGGTCAACTATACTCAATTTAAAAAAAAAAATGATCAAATGGCAATACTAGAGCTTAAAATGCAATAACTGAAAATTTAAAATTAACTAGACAGGATAGCCAGCATATATGAGATGGCATAAAAAAGAATCCGTTACCTTGGAAAACGGACCAATAGAAATTATCAAATTTGTAGAACAGAGACAAAACCTTGAAGCAAACTGTACAGACCTTAGAAATGTATGAAACAGTGGCTGGTATTCTAATACTAATGTGCAACTGAAGGTGGCATAAGGGGGTGAAAAGAAAGGTGGAAGAAAAGATGTTGAAAGAAATAATCTTCCCAAATCTGGTGAAAAGCATGATCCTTCACAACCAAGCCTGACAAACCCAACCAGAAAAACATAAAGGAAACGACACAATGACACATCGTCATCAAATGCTGAAAGGCAAAGAAAAAGAGAAAATCTTGAGAGCAATTGGAGAAAAACAGCACACTATTTATAGAAGAAAATGGTAAGATTGATGAATATTTTTTTTTCTTAAGCAGAATCAGTGAGGTACAGAAAACACTGGCAAGACCCAAGGACATAGAGACAAAAAGCAATCAAACAAATGTGTTGACCAATAGTTTTATATTTCAAAAAGAACTGTTCTTCACAAATGAAGGTACAATAAAGGCACGTCCAAATAAAAATGGAAGGAATTTGTTGCTAGGAGCTCTGTGCTACACTAACAGAAATCCTTCAAGAAAAGAGAAATGGTACCAGATCATATCCCAGATGCACAAGGAATGGCAAATACATACGTAAACATAAAATATTGGTGCACGTATACACTAATCCTTGATTCTCTTATTTTTTAGAAGACCTATTATTGTCTGTAACAAAAATTGGTTTTAAATACAGAGTAAATATTGTTGGGTCCATAATGTTTAGAGACGTATTATATGTGATAACAAGAGTGCAAAGTTGGGTTGGGTGAACTATTCTAATACAGAGTTCCCATTCTTTACTGGAAATAAATGCATTGGCACAAGTCAAAAATATATACTGCACAGCAGAAAGCAATTATTAAAATAATAACAAGAGGAAACACAGTCGAAAACTTAATAGATGAATTAAAATGGTAAAAGACTAATAATTGTCTGGTTCCATTTGTATGAAATTCAAGAAGAGACAAAAAGAGTAGTGACAAAGCAAATCAGGGACTTCCTAGGGTCAGTGTTGGGGGAAGATACTGACCATAAGAGGACAGGAGGGAAATACTGGGAATGGACAGAAGTGTTCTCAAACTTGATCTTGGTGCTGGTTTCATAACTAGATGTATTTGTTAAAACATATAATTATACACTTAAAGTGGATGGATTTTACTTGAGAAAAATTATCCCTCAATAAGGTGACAACGAAGAAAGTAGATTGAATTATGAAGTTAATCTGAAGGTCTCTGGTAAACATTACACATGTGTGTGTGCATGTGTGTGTATGTATATATACGTTTTCATGGCTTTCATTTCTCCTGTGTAATATTTTTATTAATATAAAGTAATACGTTATTATCAATTAATGCAAAATACTATTTTATCCCACTTCAAAATCTCTGGACTTCTGCTTACCCTGATAAAAAGCTGACTGACAAATTATTCTCTTACTTGCTTCGTAAGTAGCTCAAAATCATACAGTGTACTAGTGGGGAACTGAGGACTGCAAGTTGGCGTTTGTGACTGCTGGTGAGCACAGAGCCTCCTAAACTCTGGTCACACAGTGAGAGTGTGTGGCTTGTGGTATGCCTCTTAGTCTGAAGCAGGAATCCACTGTTGTATTGTACACTTCCTAGTGAAGGAGCACAGCAGGAACACCGCCAGGGTACTTGTCATTACTGTTAGTTTTGACTGTGGTGGTGGTCATGAAAGTATCGTTGACGGTGGCAGTGACACCGGCAGTGACACGAACAGTGGCAACAGCAGCAGCAGCAAGCCTGGGAACAGCGGAAGCTTTATAAAAAGACGGCAGACCGCCACAGAAATATTTACATGCGTGTCCTCTGTTCCCTGAAGGCCTTTGCCCATTCAGCACTGCCTTCGGCTTTTAGACAGCAACCCGGCCACTCTCTGTGGCTTTTCTCACAACACAAATGGAAAAGGTCAGTCCGGTTGGCATCTCAATCCAGCTCTCCCGTCCCCCCCCCCCCCCATACTGCACAGAAACCTCGTTAGCCAACCAGCTCATTGTGTGTTGACATTTCACTTTGTGTACAGCAAGAAGGTCATGAAAAGGAAACACTAATCTTGCTATACTGCTGCTTAATCCTTAAGACTCTCACTGGAAAATACTGCTCCAACATGCTCCATTGTGGGCTTGTGCCATTTTGTTGTGTTTTATTTTGTTTTATAGATAGAACAATGCTTTTTTGGTTTGGGCACTGTATTGCCTGGGGAAAAAAGGGAAATGTCTGTTATTGCTTGCTAAACATCTACCACGTAGCCAGCCAAACCACAGGAGCTAATCTCAAATCGGGGAGTTAACTTCTCAAGGAAGGAGCCCTGTGGCTTACATTCCTTTCGAACATGGCCTCCTGAATTTCCATGCTTTTTCATCTAACTTTTCTGTGTGTACTTCAATACGTACAGCCTAGTTTTCAATTTGGTGCTATAGCAATCTAGGTGTTTTATTTGAATTGTCTTTAAAAGGAGAAATAGTCATCACTTTTTTTTTTTTTTTTTTTTTTTGTCTAAATGCCATGTAGATTGGGATCGACCAAACATTTTCAAGGTATATTTTATAAGTTGTTTTGCCTCTTACTTTGTGCTATTTCCGCTTAACTCATTCCAGAAGTAGCATTCATTCATATATTCATTCTTCCAATAAACATTTTTAAATACCTCCTATGGACTCTTTTAAGGCACTAGTCCTTTTTAAGTCACTGAGGAAATAAAAGTAAAACATACCATGTAGAGATCTTACCCTTAAATAGCCTGCAGTCCAGATTCTGTCCATCAAGATACCAGAAGCAATAGATAGAGCCTTTAAAAAGGATAACTGAGAAGAGTTTAATGAAGACACTATTTATAAAGAATTAATGGAATGCAAAAGGGGTTGATAAGCACCTCATACCTAATAAGATCAAAATTCCATTACCATTTGCTAAGACAGAGGAACATGGGCTCTACATGCACTGTACATGAGAGCCGTATGGCTACAGAAGAGAGAAGGGGCAGGAGCTATAACCTTAGGTTGAGAAATACAGCCACTGAAAACTTGTGGCCAGCAAGAAGAGAGCTGGTGCATTATCTATCTCACTTCATCCTACCCTGCCATCTCTTGCTGGCACCTCCGATTGTCCAAACCCAACTGGAAGCAAAGGGCAATGGAGTGTGGTTGATACAGTTCATAAAAGCGGGCCTCCCAAAACAAAGGGCATTAACAAGAAAATGCAGAATGAATGAGGGACAAGTAGAAAACATCCAGAATACAGAGATAACTGGCAATAAGACCTTATCATTAGATTTGCTTTAGAAAAGAACTGAAATAATTAGTTATATGTAATTTAATTAATTGATCCATCTCTCCATGGTAGATTTTTCTCGTACAAAGCATATACTAAGTAATATCCATGAATTTATAAAATTAGAGATAGTAAGAAGGCTGATTATTAGATCTTATTGTTTTTAGAATAAACACATACAAATAACACGACACGCTTCACAGTTGTTCTCTTTTCCAAGCTCCATCCACACTTCAACTTTAACTGTGTTAGACAAGTACTAAATATATATGAAAAGATTATGGAAAGAGAAAAGAAGGGAGAGGAGAAAGGAGGTCAAAGGAAAACAGAGAAGAGAGAAGAGAGACATGCAGGGCCAAGGATGGAGATGAAAGGAAAACACCTTGTGCGACTGCAGATAATTATGAACCACCCTAACAAGAGCAAAAGTCATCTCTGCTTAGAAACCTAACGTTCTGGGAAACAGCAATCCTTCTACCCCCTTTACTTCCTCTGTCTTTTCTTTTCATGCTGCTACCAACCTGAGTTCTCACCTGTCTTTTCCCCTTCTTGCTCTACACGGTGCCATCCAACCACAAGCTCCAACTATCATGTTGGTAGTTACCATTCCCATATCTATGGATTAGACTTAGCCTTCATCTTTTCCCCCAAATTAAGAACTATACAGCCAAGAATTTATTGAACATCTCCACTTGGATGTCAAACATGTATTTCAAAATCAATATTCTTAAAATCCAATCTGTCATCTGTATCATCAAACTATCACCAATTTCCCCAAACCAGAAGCTCAGCACTGTCACTAACAGGCTTCCCTACTCTCAACCCTTATCTCCAAATTCAAACAGGTATTGATTTCCTTAGATTCCTACAGGTTCTCTGACCCCATGGCGTTTTTGCCTTCCAGCATTTGTGAATACAGTTCACACTTCCATTGCCTTTTCCATGCACCCTCACTTCCCCCAGCCTTGTACTCTACCAGGTGAACTCCAATTCAAAGCTCTGGGCTTCAGCCTAAACCTTGCATCACCTCTCACATCTGTTTTGGATGCCCTTTCTACGTGATCTTAATTCAGCACCTTAAAATCCTCTTATTATAACATTTCCAAACTATATTAAATGGCCTTGCTTCATATACAGTTGACTCTTGAGTAAGACAGGCTTGAACTGGGCACTGATACACAGATTTTTCCAACAAATATAGTACAGTAGTTACCTACCTATCAGATGTATTTTCTCTTCCTTATAATTTTCTTAATGTTTTCTTTTTTCTAGCTTACTTTATTGCAAGAATACAGCATATAATACATGTAACATACAAAATATGTGTTAACCAACTTATGCTATTGGTCTGGCTTCCAGTCAATAGTTGGCTAGTTAGGTTTTAAGGGAGTCAAAAGTTAGGTGTGGATTTTTGACAGTGTGGGGGTCAGTACCCCTAACCCCTGCATTGTTCTAGGATCAACTGTATGTTTACTTGCCAGATTAAATCTCCATGAGGGACAGGCTATATTTATTTCATTCTCACTGGCATCGCTGGTCCCTACAATTATGTCTGGGTCACAGCAGACCTTCAATAAGCAAAAATTACTTGAATTGATGAATTTTGGTTTTGTTTTTTACTTTTTACAACCTTATCCAAACGTAGAATTCTAACTCTTATGAACAAAAGGCTTTCCTATTTTAAGTCTTTCTAGCACATAGTTCCTTTCTAAGTCACTTTCTAAATGGAAATCAAGCTCTACTTTAGTGAATTCTGGACTAATGTTTGACATATTATGTTAAACTGATTCAGAGACTGTGTCTGCCCACTGAAAGCCTCAGACAGGAACAGCCATATAAACTAGTTCTGCTTATCAAAGTATACCCTTTCCAGGTACTAGGCTGATTCACAGGTAAATCATCCAAACAGAGGCTGGACAATATTTGTCTCTATTTTAGAATCAGTGTTTAATCCTAAAATTTGATGATAAGGCTTCTACAGGGGATGATACTGTGATCCTAGAGCACCCACTTAACTTTGGAAGGCACCTCAACTGACCCCTCTCATTCATACTCTGGGTTATTCAAAGGTGCAAAGGTAATTACAAATCCCTTTTGAGCTCTTGAAGAACAAAATCCATTCTGAAAGAAACACATCTTGAAATGGCACAACAGCAATATGGGGCACCTGGACTGATGAGCTTGCTCTGAAAAACCTCGTGGGGAATAAAGTGCAGCTCAACCATGCACTGTATTAACAAGCTGGAACTTGGGTTAAATTTGACTATTGATTCATTCTCTGGCATCATCACCTGTAAGAATCTTTGCCTCTCTTTAACCTTAGCTGAAGCCACAAACATTGTCTGATCTTGCTGACACCTGGGCTGCACTCAGAATGATGAACGTAAAAGCTTTGAAAAGGTAATAAAGTCACAATATCCATAATCTGAAACCAACTCAAGGAATAGCCATGAATCAACTGGAAGGTTTGGTAAGCACAGGGCCAGCTAGCAGCCTAAATATCTAACATCTTTTGCTACTTCCAAAGAATCTAAAGTGACCTGCTCAAATGAAGAGGGGATAAAAGGGAACTCAGGTTGTCAGCATACAGTACAGGCACTTTCTTGGGTTATTGCTTTATTCTCTTTTTGGTGGTGCTGATGATGGTGGTGGTGGTGGTGGTGGTGGTGGTGGAGGAGGAGGAAGAAAATCAGCTTATATTTACATTATCTCAATGTCTCTTTAATGGGGCATTTAATAAATTAGTCAATACCTACTGGGTACCTACTGGAGGAAAATATACTAGGAATGACTATTGTATAAAGTGTTATGAAATATTCCCTCAGTCTCTTGACCTCAGTCTTTGGTCATTCTTTGTCCACATGTGGTCAAAATTTAGGTAGAGGTAATTGATACTTGAGAGTAATAATCCAAGGCAGTGGGGTCCCAATCTCCTATTTACTCACAGGTCAGAGTCATGCAGGAATTCTTCATGGACCTTATTCTTGAATCCACTGCCCTCCCAGAGCACCGGATTCAATATATCTGGAGTGAGGTTCAGAAATCTCAGTTTAAAAGCCCTCTTGAAAACCTAATGTTAAGGGGCGTGTCTCTCTATACATTATAGATTCAACAAGCCTCTGTATCAAATCAGGTAATTAAAAAAAAACAACTTGCTGTTCTGTGTTACTTCAGATCTTACAGAAGTGTCCTCTTGTAATTTTATTTTCGTATTATGTAGCAATATGCAATATAGCTAACTGCATCTCTCTGTATGTATGCACACCTACACATATATGGATATACATACATCTACCTATGTACACCTATCTATCTGTCTATCATAGATCTATCAATATGCCCACCTCATTATTCAATACCATGTCATCTACTGTGACAAGTCCATCACTGGTGCTACAAAGCAGTTATCTGATGTGTAACTAGTGCCTGCTAAGTAACGCTTCTCCTTGTTGTTTTATCTGACAAGGTGATGAAATTTAAGCTCAGGAGCAATAATTTCTTCATCTGGGAGATGTCTATATTTCCCACTGGTCGTTCTTAATTGGCTCTTTAATTTTATGATTCTATTGTATACATGCTTTTAATTATGCACTTTTACACCTTCTTTGGAAATAGATGTGACATCATTATAAATGCATGAAATATGGGTAGAGGTGAATCAGCCAGCATGAGAGAAATGTTGGGACAGAGAGCCAATTCAGTTACTGCCATGCTCAACTAAACGGATTTGCTATTTTGATAGTATCTTGAAATGAGTAAATAATGGAAAATGTTTATAACTCAACGTTCACTAAGTTCTTTGCCTTCCAGACTCATAAACAAATAACAAAAGTCTGAGACCCCATCTTGTACCTCAGTGTGTCAGGGCCTTTGAAAGACCTGCAGAGGGGCCCTAAAAGCCACTTCTATGTTCTGATGGTTGTTTTTCACCTGACTCCAGACTTCTGCCCTGGGTTTCCCAGCCACCTGCCATCTCCACACCGTTCCATGAGGCTGTCACTTTGTGGGTGCCTCACCACCCTCTGGCTTTCCAGGGCACAGCTAATACAAGGCTGTCGCATATAATGGGACATTGAGAAAGCTTTAGTCTGCCATAAGAAAAATTACAATGCCAAAAAAAGAGAGAGACAGAGAGAGAGATGGAGAAGTATTTCTCCCCATGCCACTTCACAGGATGTTCTTGGCCCCTCTCTCATATGCCTCTGGCTGGCCATGACAGTTTAATGCTACCTCACTGCCCAGCACAGGTGGCCTCTCACATGAACCTCGCCACCTCCATTCCAAAGCCTCTAAGTTGAAATAAACTTCTAATAATATCAGGTGAGATGGAAATTGTTCCAATGAAAGCTCCTTTTTCCATTATTAAAGAAAATATTAGCATCATATTTGGAAGCACCTATATTTTTATTCAGTGATTCACTGAGTAGATATTTCTTCCTGGGCAAATGGTGGCTCTGCTGACAGGCATCTTCTAGAAAACACTTTTTCTTAATGGAGGATGCTGAGCCACATTTGGACTCTTATGAAGGAGAAGGTCAATTTTCAACTCCTAATGTTATTTGTTAACTGGTTGCAGTTTGTATACATGCAATTCTGAAGGCTGAAAGATAGAGATAACTTGAAGAAGCTCTTTTCAGAAAGTCCTTGAGAAAGTGTAGAAACATAACTGCTACACTGAAACCCATGTATGGAGTAACACAGAGGGAGGAGACTGGAGTATTGTTCACCTCAGGACCAAGCATAGTGTGTGGGTTGTGTTACCGGGAGACGCAGAGATCCCGGATGAATTAGGGCGTGTGTATGCAGCCTGTCCATCAGCAGTACCTTGAACTTCAGGATGGTCTTGAGCAGCAGGTCTCCTTTGTATGGGAGAAACCGATCCAGAGAAGTACCAGCACTGCTGGAGGGAGTTTCTCTGAGGTGGCTTTTGAACTTTAAGCCAGCTTCAGGATGAAGTGCAGAAGTGTCTGTGGGCACAGGGGTCATGTGGATGTATGTGTTGAGCTGATCTGCAGCCTAGCAAGCCCAGATGCCCAGGCAGCAACATCTTTAAGTATCTGGGTCAGGGAGGGAACAAGAAGGTGACCTAACTTGAAATAACTAAGATCATCCATGCCCAAAAGCCAGTGAGATCACCCCCTAAGGATTCCTGGAAAGAATTAGAATTTGCTGGGTATATGTGCACAGGGCTTTGCAGGGGACCACAGGTCACAGAGTATGTAGGAGGGCATACATGATTTTTATGTAAATGTGACCCAATTCATATCCCTAGGCTGGTGTGGTCTGAAGAAACAATAGTTACATAATTTCCACTGACTCTGGCAAAGTCTTAGCCATTGTGTTTTTAGATAGTCATAGATAGGGCAGCAGGGGCTGATTAATGCAAAGTAGTCAAACCTGGGTGAAAAGTTATGTCTTAAGAATGCTGATTAAGAGCTTTTTACCACTCTGTAAATGATAATCTAATAATCTGTCACAGGGCTCTTTTCCTAGTTCTGGCTTTTCAAGGGCTTTATTACTGATTTAGACTAAATAAATAAATAAATACAGCCTGTGTATGTGTGCATATATGTGTGTGCACGTGTGTATTACGTTCCTATGGCAAATATATATGATTTATTTGCCATGGCAGTATGTATGTATGTATGTATGTATGTATATTTTTTTCTTTTCTTTTTAATTATCTAATTTGCTGATGACACAAATATGGACAGGGCATTTAACAACATAACCAACCCAAAGATTTAATACAAGCTCACTGACATAGAATGATGAATCAAAACCTAAAAGAGGAAGTCACATGGAGATAAATCCAAAGTAGCTTTTTCTATTAATCAATTACACAATGATGAAATCATGAAATCATAAATTATGGAAGGAAGTTTGTTGCCAGTCCTTGTCCTGACATGAAGTTAGGTCAATTCAGACAAATCAGATCTTGAGACATAATGTAAATCCTTTTATTGGTTATCCCACTAGGTTTTAAATGGGTCACCTCTAGAACCCGTTAAGACTCTATATGGTAAGTGTGAAGATTGTCTAGCCTTGTTTACAGGGAGAAAAAAAAATTGGATTCAACTGATGCCAATCCAAGATCTGTGTAAACATGAACAACCTACTTAAATTCTCTGAGTCTCAGTTTCCTCATCTGTAGGGAGAGAACTTCTAATTATTTCCAGAGTTTGAAGAAGTACAAAATAAGTTATGCATATGAAGTACCAGAATGGAGTCCAACACATAGTAGATAATAATAGATATATTTCATTTTCTCAAAGTCTTGTTAAAGAAAAAAAGAAATAGAGAAAGAAGGGGAAGAAAGGGAGAGGGGAAGGGAAGGGAAGATAAGGGAAGGGAAAGGGAAAAATAAATTTAGGGAGAATTTTCATTTTCATTTTTCATTCTTCAGAATATCAAATGAGCCAACAATATAGCATTTACTTCCCAAATCCTAACAATACTGTTTACATTACTGTTTACAGCTCATAAGAGAGTTCCCTGATGATTTTCATATTCAGGAGTGAGTGATGTCTCCAAATCAGGTGCTTGTATTTTAAGATGGATCTTAACAAATTAGAGCTTATTAAAAGGAACAGCTTATGGAGAGAAGGGAACATTGTGGCAAGCTGTAATATACAAAGAATCCCCAAGGAAAATACAATGTATCATAAAAGACATGCAGCTTATAGAGGGCAAATAAAAAAGATTTACAGAACTATTTCTGGCTATCTGCTCGTCCATGACATCAAACAGGAGATAGCCTGGTTTTGCACTGTCTTTGAGAGCCAAGCTAGAACCAACTAATAAAACTGACAGGAGGCCAGATTTCAACTCAACATGAAACAAATACTGCATTGAATAGATAGGTCTAATACTGAAAAGATTGCCTCAGGACTCAGTGACTTCCTTGTCACTACAGGACTCAAGAAGATACAGACGACCTTCCATCAACATGGTCAAAGAGAATCTGCACTAGGTTAGGGGTTGAGCTACACGATATTTCGATTTCCTTGTAACTTTGAGACTGTGTAATTCCAAGAAGGAAGTGGGCTGACAAGGATTACATTCTGCAAACCAGTTTCATCAGAACTGCTGTGTTGTGACCTGAAATGTGAAGGCGTTTTTCACAAACAATAAGACAGCCTTCTTCCCAGCACAAGAATTTCCCCTGAGGAATGCTCTGGTGTTGGCACCTTTTGAAATAGTGCTTTGGCAACATCCATGGGCCTGGAGCAAACGTATCCAGACCCCATCTGGTTGGTTTCCTCCTCATCACGGTAACACTTTCTCCTTAGCCAACATACACTACTTGGCTTTAGTAATTAGTTAGAGTTACTGTATATTTATCCAGATTTCCAACTCCTTGATCCCCATTCTCTCATCTCTTTGTACTGCTGATGTGCTTGCCTAGTGTGGGTACAATCATTTAAGTATATAGTCATTCGACTCTGGTTTCAACCACAGATGTTGGGTTATTTTTTATTGTTTGGGTCTTTAAGAATGACAGAGGAATGTGGAGAGGGCTGAGAAACTTGGGCACACATTTTGAGATCTCTGTGTTTCTCACCACAGCTAAAGATATAAGCATGTGGGGAAATTGAAAGTTCATGTCCTGGACTGTGATATCTTTCTCGTCTCAGAGACTGGCTTCTCTGATGTCACTGCACATCTCGAGGCCTCCTGCGATACGAAGCAGTAAATGTGCCTTATTTAACAACAACAACAACAACAAAAGATATGGTAGGCAGTCTTCTAAGATGGCTCCTAATAATCCCCACCTTCTGAGGTTTAAACCCTTTGTCACCACCCCCCCTCCCCCCGCTTCAGTGTGGTCTGGACCTACTGACTCGCTTCTAATGAACAGAACTTGGCATAGGGTTGGGATGTCACAAAAGGATGCAGACTTTCCCTCTGGATGGCTTCGGTGAAGCAAGCTGCCAAGCCCATATGGCACAGAACTGAAGTCAGACTCTATCCAAAAAGCCAGCAAGGAATTGAGGCCTTCTGTCTAACAACTAATGAGGAACTGAATTCTGCCAACAAACTTGGAGCTTAGAAGTGGGCCGTTCCCCAGTTTAGCCTTGAGATGAGACCACAGCCCCCTCTGACAGTTTAATTTAAGCCCATGAACCTGAAGCACAGAACCCAGCTGTCCATGCCTGGATTCCTGACCCGCAGAAATTGTGAGATAATAAATGTGTATTTTTTTCAGTGACTAAATCTGGAGGCAATAAGCTATGCAGAAAGAGGTAACTAATATACTTGTAATAGAGGAAAGCCTATGCTTAGCACACAAATAATTTAGGTGGAAATTACTCATGTCGCTACAGAATTAACTCTAGTTAACTTGACCTAAGTGCTTTTTAAGAAATTAAGTGGGGCGCCTGGGTGGCTCAGTCGGTTGAGCGTCCGACTTCGGCTCAGGTCATGATCTCACGGTCCGTGAGTTCGAGCCCCACATCGGGCTCTGGGCTGATGGCTCAGAGCCTGGAGCCTGCTTCTGATTCTGTGCGTCCCTCTCTCTCTGCCCCTCCCCTGTTCATGCTCTGTCTCTCTCTGTCTCAAAAATAAATAAACGTTAAAAAAAAAAAATTTAAAAAGAAATTAAGTATTGTGTATTTTTGACTAGTAGGAATAGAGAAACTTAGTTTTAAAAGGAAATATTCATCATTCATTCAAATTCAACCAGAAGATACAATGGGGCATCTTTAGAACCTTCATGTGTATCACTCAAGATTTCACTAGAAAAACAGATCCAATGGAAGGTGCACATGAAGGATGTTACTGCCAGGAATTAGCTCACATGATTATGAGGGCCGGCTAGGCAAGTCTGAAATCAGTGGGCCAGGCCATCAGGAAAGGTAAAGCTGAAACTCTCAGGTACAAACTGAAGCTACAGTCCACAGGCAGAATTTTGTAGTCTTCTGGAAGATGTCAATTCTGTTCTAAAGCACATCCAGTTGATTAGATCAGGCCCACCCAGATTATCTAGGATAATCTCTCTTACCTAAAAGTCAGCTGCTTATGGACTTTACAAAATACCTTCACAGAAACACCTGGAATAGTATGCAATTGAATCATTGGAGACTATATAAAATTGACCATCACATCATGTAATCCAAAGTTGATACATAAACTGGCCATCAATCCTTGAAATCAAAGGAAAATAAAGGGATGTGATTTACAAAAATTTGAAATGTTCATAACATTCCATGTTATGACATAATCATGTCCCTGTGAAAAATAAAGCAAATATTTTGTTTTAATCTTACTGGAGAAACTTACATGGTTGAAAAGTAAACATAAGCCAGTTCTGTAATTAAGTTTTAAATGTGTTTCTTCCCCGAACGCTATTAATGATATTCAGTGCTCTGAGAACCATATTTGAATTGTTAACTCCAATTATATAAAACCATTCAAAAATTTAATTTTAAATTTAATTATTTTCTAAATTGTCAATTGTGTACATGGTGGAAAATATTAAATAAATGTTACATAAACATTTTATATAATTATGATATTGATAAAAGAAGAAAAATATGGTTATAAACCTGCCAAATTGTCAAAAACATCAATAAATGTTCCTTTGACTTGTTTATTAGGCCTTAAAACTTATTCTTTATTATCTAGTAATTGAGCTACCTGAGAGGAAAATGGTATGATAGGGGCGATTCCCCATTTTCTCAGTCACTGCAGACACTATCACCAAAATAAAAAGTGGCTGGGGCAGTGAACTATAAACTTTGGGTAAATTACCTACTGTCACCAAAAATTAAGGTTATTCTACATATCACTCATATATTCACTCACTTAACAAATATTTATAAAATGCCAGGCAGGGGTCTAGAAATAGATCCTTGCCTTTATTTTAGTCCAAAAAACAAAAATAAAACAAAGCAAACAAAAGCAAGCAAACAAGTGTGAATAAACATAATAAAAATGATTACATAGATAATCAGAAGGTTGTATTTCTACAAGTGAAGTAAACGGGATTCACCTGGATCCTTGTTCTTACAAACAAGGATACAGTTTCAAATATCCCCAGTGGACAATTTTATCAGGTAATTTACACTCCCTAAGAGAAGACTCTACAAAAAAGTGGCTAGAAAAGGGGCTGGAAGTCTTAGGGGGAGAGGGGATCTTGAAACATCAAGAATGAAATGCAGCAAATTCATAAATATCTGGGGATGTATAATACACTAGTCTTTTGAGTTACTTTAAAACCTACTAGACAATGAAAAGCAACTTCTGCCTGCAAGTTCTGGAATCTCTTGAAATGGGTTACTTCTGAGTCAAGTGCACTTTGTTCCTGTAGAAACAGCCTTGAGAGAACAGGGACTCACAATGGCAACTATGTTACATCAAGCACCATAAGCAGCTGGAAACATATTCAGATACATGGTATTGAGGGCATTTTGAGATACTTTTGTTATTGAAGAGACCTTGGTCCATTTGAGAATTTATAAAGACCTTATCAGAGAGATTAACATTCCACTGAGTTTTACAGTGTGGTGTGTGGCTTCCACATTGTGTAGGATGTGAGTGGATTACATTCATTCTCTTCCCTCCCTTCCCCCTCCTTCTTTATTTTCCACCTCAAATACTTGATAAAACAGCTAGTTTATATGACACAATGTGGCCTACTAATTAGGAGCTATAGACTCTTCAAAAAGTTCAAAGCTGAAGTTACTTTGCTCACTTTAAATAAAAGCTAGATGTAAATAAAACACATCCATAAAATATATTCTTGACAGCATCAGAAAATCTGAAGCAAAATAGAAAACATCTGTTTTCCTACAATCCAATTGGAGGCTGAAGTAAAATATGTCCGTTTCTCTGTCATTCCGCAAACATAAGTTCAATTTTGGAACAGATCCCCTGATGGAGGAGACTAAAGCAAGACCACTTACATTTTAAAAGGACAAAAAAAAAAAAAAAAAAAAAATTAATTAAAAAAAAAAAAGAGGAGTGAAGAAGTCTGCTTATTAGATAAGATTTTGGGCGTGGTCACGTCTCTTAGACCTCTGGCTGTTTTCGGCCTGTCCGTGATGCTGATAGAAAGGAGAAAAAAACAGGCCCATTCCCAACACTCAACTTGTGCTGGCTGTCAGCCATCTTTGCAGTCTAGGTACCATCCGGTGGTTACATTCTCCTATCTCTTGAAATTAAGCAGCCTCCTGAAAATAAACGTTTCTCTTGCCCTCCCTCTTGCTCTCTCGTTCTCTCTCATCTCTGTCTCTCTTTCTCGTCCTCAAGATGTCTACAGTCTTCACACCATCTTTGTATTTACTCTGACTAAATCTGTCGAGTTAAAGGTATAAAAAGCTGACTGAACCCAGCAAGGCAGAGAGAGCGTATTTCCTCTCATATTTGGTGGCTGTCAGCTATTGAGGAGGATTCTGGAGTTTGTCCTTGAAACCCAGTGTAATGTGAATTAATGTGTTGATGGCAGTGTTTGCACAGCCCTCTCCCTCTACCCACACATTCCACTCTTCCCTCCCCATTTACTTCACAGAAATTGTTCTTCTACTCAAATGCTGCGTAATTAAGTTGGAGTTGTCACAGCACCATTTCTCTTTTATACCAACACAAGCCCTTCTGTAAAAATGAAATTAAAAGATTTCCAGGGGCGCCTGGGTGGCTCAGTCAGTTCAGCATCTGACTCAGGGTTTTGGCTCAGGCCACGATCCCAAGGTGGTGAGATCGAGCTCCACATCGGACTCCACGATGAACATGGAGCCTGCTTAAGATTCTCTCCCCACCCCACCCCCTGCCCTCTTCCCCTGCTAGCGCCCGCCCCCTCTAAAATATAACCAAATAAAAAATAAAATGATTTCCAAATTTTTCTTTAAAATATGCTAATACTTCATAGTCATATCTCCTTATTTTATTGCAGAAATCCAATTAGCCATAAGTCAGCTGTTACATGTGGAACCGCTAGACTAAGGACACATGAACACATTCACATAAACTAGTAAAACGAGGATTTTTTAAAAGGTAAAAATTCCACCATTATAGAGGCAGTCCCGTGGGCTCTGGATTTCACGGCATAAGTAGTTAGCCTTTAAAGCGAGCGAAACACGTAAAATTCCACAAAGTGCAGGGGTCCAGTTCTTTGTCGTTGTTGTTCATTGATTTAACACTAGTGCCTGGCACAAAACGCAAACAGAGTGAATATTCGGTGAATCGATGAGATGTTTTCAGGGATAGGTAATGAAGAGGGAATTCCTATAGGCTGTTGTTTTTCAGCATGACAGTAGCCAAGAGCTGAATAATTAAGGAGTGAGAACTTTGCAGTGGGGGAAGGGGACCAGATGTCATTCACCAGAGTCCCAGTATCTTCAACTTAGAAAGACCTCCTACCTAAAGAATGCACATTTTCAAATGCATCCCTAAGAAATAGTCATCACCCCGCTATTTTAATATCTGGGAGAGAAGCCAGGAAATACGAATTTAACATCAGTCCTGCTGCTAATTTCTTGCTAGCCTTGGATAGATCTAGACCTCAGTTTCCTCGGCTGTTCGTGGAGAAATGTGGATAGACGGCGGGTTGTAGCTCAAGATCGCACCATCCTCCAAGAACTCTGGAGTCAAGTGGCAAGCATGAAAAAGGAATTTTGAAACTTTACTCATTTTCAAAGTTTTGTCTGGGGACTGGCTACCTGGGACTGCTTCAGAATCAACTTGTATTTCTAGGACATAAAATTTTAAGTGATGAAGCCAGATGCACACATAGATATACATGTAGATACAGAGATAGGAAATTAAAACAACCTAGGACTAACTGTTCTCTATGGCTAATCCACAAAGTAAATAAAACCCATGCAGGTGGCAAGAGAATCAAGCCATCAACAAATATGAAAACAAAAATACAAAGGCCACCCCGTTTACTCTTTTGCTCAGCATGAAAATTCCAGTTAGAGAAAGGCAATCCCTGAAGCAGCAATCACTGTCTAGAAATATACCCAGAGTTTTGAATTTATTTGGCATTTGCTACTGTTTTCCATATAATCACCATCCACATTGGGGACGTCTCTAAATAATGAAAATGCCGACAGACCAAAAATAATGGAAATTCTAATAAAACCTGAGAGCAAAATTCTCCCAGACAAGTTCTCCCAGGACATCCCACATATTCATCCTTTTGTTTCTAGAAATGGCATTAAAGCCACCCAGTGAGGGAGAGGAAAACTATACAGACTCCTGTTCATTGTGGGCACTTAAAACCTCGCCACCAAATGTAGGTTTTGACTCTGTGCCCAGCACAGCTTTGAAAGTTTTGCCATGAAGTCCTAATTGCTAAGTAAATGTTCGCTCAGTATTTCTCCATAAAGGAGAAAGAAAGAAAAAAAAAATAGTTGTAGAAGAGAAAGTGGGAGAGAGCACGTGTCATTTTGTTGGAGAAAATACATATTCTAGGTACATTCTTAGGCTGAAAATTATAACTCCTATGTACAAAATTGATAATTCGTTAAATACAATATTCTCCATGTTCCCATGTTTGCTAAAGATGGCACACGGACCCGTTGGAACCTCTCAAGTGTGCTCCCCCTGATATAAATGAGATGCCTTTCTACTCAGTAGTATTTGCTGAAAGGCGTGGTCTCCCAATCCCCTTGAGAGTTTACAAACCATGACTGCTTTACCTCTGATTGGAAAAAAGTTTCGTTTCCAACCAGAAGTGCTGATTATGGATCTTCTAAGACTCTACTGCACTCATGACAGTCACAAGCAAATAGAATACCTGGGCCTTTCCCTGAGGGGTTGATAGTATCTCTTGGGAGGCAAAGCTTACTAACGGGTATGTTGGTGCCAAACTGTATACCCAATAAGAAAACACATGAGGTGATAAATTTAGTATCATAAAGAAAACAAGAAAGGATATAATAATAAGTAATTCATTTAGAATGTCAATGTTTTCTCTAGGTTTTATTTACGAATACTGTGTAATACTCTCACTTATACCAGGGTTTCAAAATCTCATTGCTGTTGCTATTTGGACCAGATAATTCTTTGCTGTGGAAGGCTGTTCTATGCATTGCAGAATGTTTAACAGCATACACGGCCTCTACCCAGTAGATGTCAGTAGCATCCCTGATGCATCTGTGGCAACCCAAAGTTCTCTAGACATTGCCAAATGTTCCCTGGGGGCAGGGAGTAGGGGTGACAAACACATCCCCAGTAGAGAACCATTGACTTTGGAATGATTATAAAGAATGTTTTCTTCCTTCCTTTTTACTGTAGAAGATGGGGGAATCCAAGCAGTGAAGTTCTTCCTAAATGTCTCACTTCTATATTGAAATTATATCACATACGATCAACTCAAACAGGAGCAGGGAGGAAGGTAGAGTAGGGGCTATAAATATCTACATTCTACCACTTTCAAGCTGTGTGACTTTGGGAAAGTTATTGAAGGGCTCCAAACTCCTGTTCCCTCCTCTGTGAAATAAAGACAATAGAATTTACTCCCCAAAGATGGTGATATGTACAACACTTAGGAATGCCTAACACTATGCCAGCAATTTGCAAGTGCTAATTATTACTGCCATGATTTTCTTTAAGCCAAATGGCTCACCTTATGTCTGCACCAGGAGTCTGGAAACATATTCTATCTAGCATGCCTTCCTCTATATAGTTTGTTTTTATGAGAATAAACATTTTTAACTTGTTGCTTCGCTCTGTTTCAAATAATGACTTCCAGACTAGTTATAAGTGTCTGCTGAGCCAGAAGACCAAAAGTGTATAGAAATGTCATGGGATTTTCCTTTAAGAAAATGCATCTTTAAAACTCCAGCTACTTGATCTAGGATGTCGTGTAGACATCTTCTCTCTGCCCAAAGAGGTAACTGTCCCCACTATGAGCAGATCTCTGTCTATTTCTGATCACTTTCTACATGAGGTCCTCTGCTGGAAGCAAGGGACTCAAGAGAGAGAATGGGAGTGTTTTATGTGAGGACACGTAGAGAAGCCGAGGAAGGCTCTCTGGGAGAGAAGAGGTAAGCAGACTTGCCGGAACACATAGAAGCTCTTCCTTGTAGGGGTCTGGTGAGGCCCTGGAGCCGCTGGGGAGGCGCTGGTGGTGCTGCCGCTGGGGTAGCTCCTAGAGACATAAAGACTTCCATCTCTGAAACTCGCTCTGGGCTTTCACAGTCCCATCGCCAGGAGGCAGCCCCGAGGTCTGCTGGTACTGTAGCAGCAGTGTGATGGGAAGGGGAAAGGGGAAGAGGCAGCTCCCCTGAGTGGTCCCGGGGATGGATAATCCCCACGTCCAGTGACTGATGGGTTGTAATGACTTGCTTTGAGTCATCTTGCTGGCACTCTCCAGTGGGCTCGCTGCACCAAAACCTTGTTGTAACTGCTGAGTTGGTAGATAGAGCTTGACCAGGGGAGAGTCCTTGGGCTCTCATTCATAAACCCCATAAAAAAGAGAGTGGGTCAGAGAGCAAACTCCACAGCTAAAATGCACAGAAGTAGGCAAGTGGCTCTATAGAGCCTGGGTGGGGAGTAGGGAGAAAATCTCCTGGTCATTTGTGACTTGACTCTTGAATCTTCCTGAGATGTAGGAAACAGCAGTCCATGTGAAATCTATAAATAGTTGTAGAAGTCAAAGTTTCTCTTCAGACGAAAAAAAAAAAACCACTCTCTGGAGAAAACATGATCTTTTCTCCATGTTTTAGTTGTCAGTTTTGACAAGAATGATACAAGCTAATTAAATTTTTGTTAATTTATTTTGTCTGATTCAGTGACTGCCTGTCACACAAATCCCTCAATAAGTAAGATTTCTCTCTGCTATAAACTTTCTACTCTTTCTCTGAAATGCCATTAGGTAAACGCACGAAAAGTGGACGTGTTTTATTCAAATAAACACTAAAAGCACTTAAACTCAATCCGCCCTCAATACTTCAACTCTTCATGTCTGTTTTGGAGAGGACCTAACTCCTTCCAGCTTATAAATCTCCAACAGCGACCATAACCCTGTAAAAAATGAAACCCCTTATGCAGATAAAACACAAAGATGAAGTTAAGAAATTGATAGTAGATGAAACAGAGCAATAGGATGCATTCCAGTTTGCCTTAAAATTCCCAAGGAATATTCTCTCATGTCATTTCTCTTTGAATTAAAATGTGAAAATGACACAGTGTGATCACTTCAATCCTACTTATCTAGAACGGCTGGGATCTTTTCTTTCTTTTTATTTATGCCGTGTCCACGGTGATATGATAAAGTCATGTTTTCGTACAAGAACAGAGCTTGATGCTTGAACCGCTATATCAGCACATTTGACAGGTGTGGCTATTCTCATCAATCTTTTCTGCACTGCTATCATGGAGGGTTCCATGCTTCCTCATCACTTGAGGTTCAGCACAAACATCACCCCCATCGCAAATTCTGCCTCAACCGCCTTCACCCCACTCCTTCTGCCATGGCCACCCTAGAAGAACACATTCTTTCCCTCACTCTGCATAGCAATTTCTTGTTTGCATGTCTGTTAGATAACTACAGTCCCATGAAAGCACGTCCCCTGTTAGAAAATAAGGAGAAAAAAAATGAAAGGGGTGGAAAGGAAGAGGGAAGGCAGACAAAGGGTCTCTTTAAAATAATTTAGCTACTGGCCTATTGTTTAGGCAAGGGCAAATCCCACATGATATTTCCCTGAGTTCCTGGGGCTCATACATTACAGAAGATTTCCTATTTCATCAATGTATATGCACTAGACCCTATTCAGATATGATAATATTCAGAATAGGCCTTTAGAACCTCAGGCAAGTTTTCCTGGGTTTGGTTGTTGCTGTTCTCTTGTATATCCAAAGTAGAAAATTATTCATTACGCTTTCTTTGAGCTGATAATACTGCAATAGTAACTAGCCCATTGGACACTTGTTTGCCCCAAACCCTCTCCTATATAAACCCCCCTAATCCTCAGAACAACCCTGTAAGATAGGTAGGTATTATTATTATCCCCATTTTAGAGATGGGGAAACTGAGGCAACAAGAGGTTAAAAATAAATAGTCCATGGTCACAAAGTTAGGAAGTTAGAAACCAAACTAAAACATAACAGAGCAGAGCGCATGCTCTGAACAGTAGAATTGGTTTCAATGTCATCAACCAATAAATATTTTTTGACATCTGAAATCGGTTTTGTGTCACAATGGTAGTGATAATTGAAATTAAAGGAGAATGTCAATAAACCACACTCTATGCTTTCTCTTTTCTGTGCTCTCACAGTAGATGAACTCCCCTGTCATGCTTTCTCATTCTTTACAGACGTTTGTATCTCTTTTATAAACTCTAAGCTTCACAGGAATTTATTCATTATCACATCTTTCACAACTGGTTTTGCTGAATAAAATAAAATTGTTTAACATAGGTAAAAACCCTTCCTTCTTCCCATTGCCCACCAGGCAGGTATTGATCGAATTCTACTGACTCTCATGTCTGGGGATAGAATATTAACTTTAATTCCTATCACTGTTAATAGATCTCTTTTAATTGTACATAGGGGCTGAATGAAAGTTTTCATTTCATTTCATAGGAATGAAAGCTTTGTGGTGGGAGTTTCTTAGCCTTTGGAAATGCCTTTAGAAAAAGTGGGTTAAGAATTTTAATCAAGGTAGGTAAGCAGAGGCTACGATACTCACACCATCAATTGAATTCTTCAGAAACACTGAAGAATTTTCTTCATTTGGGATTAGTCATTTTATGGCAACTTCACATTCAAAGAACCCTTTAATACCAGCACAGGAGTGTTGTTATGTTGTCTTGCATAATGTGGTCACTTCTGCACAAAGGCACCTGCATGTTTTAATTCTTCTTGGCAGTGGAACACTCAAGTACGTGACTTTACACTCATAGACACTCTGGCACATTAGCTGTTCCCTCTGCCCCACACCCCACTTCTTTTCTCCCTTCTCGTAGCTGGAATTCACTCACAGAACATACTGCACTCTCCCTCAACTCAAACTGAATATCCAGCGGCAAGAAATTAAAAAAGCAGTCTGTTGCCAAAGAGAAGGTGTCAGAGATTTGCTGAGTCATCTTGTGATATTAATCGATTTACTAAAGCTCTAGTCAGCTGAATCTCAATCAACAGTGTTAGGGCATCTCAGGCGTAAGGCATGGCTATGAGGTGACGGTCTCTTTAACTGAGCTCCTTTTTCTTTAGGCCACTTCACATATGAGGCTATGAATGGATATTCCTCCCATCTTAGAGTATCTCCAAGAGTTTTGCAAGAGATAAAAAGCTGCTGTGTATGTGATTGTCGAATAAGGATATACAGCTTGATGAAATTATACTTGGATTACAGTATAGCTGCCATTTGGCCAAAAACAGCACTGGGGGGAGGGGGTGAGAACATACTGGCACATGAAGGTGGGGGGCAAACATATGGTAGAATGGCCTACATTACTACTTGGTACGGTAGAAGATGGGAGTGATGTCCACACCTCTCCAAAAAGTCTGTTGTCGGCTCCCCTCTTCCAAAGAGGTCAGGCTCCTTACTTTATGACACAGACTTCCAGAGGAACATGAATGTTAATAGCTTTCCCTATAGCCAAGCTCCTTTCCAAGAGCAGAAAGTACGCAGGGGAGAGAGGTGGCTCAGGAGGTGAGCTCTGGAATATGAGGAGGCTCCATATAGGGTTCAGAATTAAGGTCTCCTTGATTTAAGTCACTGGGTTATCCAAATTTGGGGAAATGAATATTACATTACACTTCTAATCTTCATTTCCTCTCTGACCTCAAGCGTACCCCCAGTGCTCTTACTAAAACTGCCCAGGGAAAAAGTTAATGTCCATTCCAGATCAGAAAGACCAGGGTTTTTGCATGCCTTAGTCTAAAGCTCCTAATATGGTGACTTTCCCCAACCAGGCAGTGACTTCTACAGTTTGATGGGAGAGGAAAACTGACCTTGTCTCCTTGGAGAGGGTGCAAGGATGAGCCAGACCTGAGTCCTTAGTTTGGGGGCATAATGGATTGTATCCCAGGTTCATAGTCTCCTAATCCCCCCAACCCATTGGCTTTAAATGTTCAGTAAATTAGCCTCCAATACGGTTAGTCACTTCATAAGTGGCCTTTTTGGGGGAAATCTGCCAGGACAACTGTTGAGTGATGTCTCAATTTATGGCCCAAGGGGGACAAGGCATCTCTGGTAATGCCATTAAGTGGAGAAAGACGAGTGTAAATGTACCGTTTTCTCCTTTCGGTGGTAACTTTAAAATGTTTTTAAATACTTTTGGCCCCATCGTCATGGTATTACTGCTGCCCATGGAGGAAGAGATGGGAGCTCCAGAGGAAAGGAGGAAAACACTTAAATGGGGCTCCTCAGATTTCTTCACTTTTACTGCATAAGATACATTTACCCCCCTCCCCCCCCCCCACTTCTTGCATGGAAAAAAAAAATAACGTTCTGCTCTCAAATCTTGGCTTCTCCAGTAATGGCTGTTAAGATTTAATAAAGATTTAGTAAAATTTCTAAAGTGACTACTCAGAGTGAATGCCTGTATAGCACAGGGCACAAGGCACGGTCCCTGAAGACAACTGGTAAAGTAGCGATCCTTCCGTCCTCAACGTCCCTGTTTGCCTCAGGCCAGGAGTGGAAGTCTACAGGGTACCCAAGGTCACACATCACAGAGGTTTGGTGAACTTTCAGCAAGATCACACTGTGAGGAGTATCTAATGCATTCCTGTTTTTACTCCTTCTCTGACATTAGGCCTCTTCAGCTCTTCACCAATAGGATGGAAATAAGAAGTGAGCCACAGGCTTGAGAGGAGAACTAAAAATAATCCAGGTCTGCTCATTCAACAATATCCTAAAGGTTATGGGTTTTGTCACAGGCAAAACAAACTCCTCATTTCCTCACAGGGTAAAAAGAGAACAAAATTTGCCAAAGTATTCTCAGATTAATTGGAGGAGAGCACTGGCTTCCTCAGACACCGCCCTGTCTAGACGTGAAATCCCTGAGCAACTCCTGTCACTTTTCTTCCCTGCAGTAAGGATCACATAAATCACTGACTCCCAATGGAGGCAGCTCTCATCTTGGGGATAGAGGGGCCTTGGCCCATTGACCTGTGTGGTTACAGCACCTCATCTCTAATGGGAGCGGATGCAGCCTTTGCCTCCCTCTGCCCTTTCCATCAAGTTGACTTCTGTTCACCCACGAGAAGCCCATCAGGCCTCCCAACGTATCCTGTCATATTCGACGTGGCAACATGCAGAATAATGGACATAAAGGGCTTTCTGTGCAAGATACAGATGTAAAGGATTGCCATTCCTATTTCATAGTAAGAATAATTATTATGTATGATTTTGTTTTTTTAATATATCAAGCAACCCCCCATTTTTAAATATGGTCCTAATGAGATGGCAGGAATGAGACTCTTGTAGAAGACTATAGAACGATGTATATTAACGATAAGATCCTATATGATGAATAGGACAACTCTGTGTCTGTGACCCTGGTCTATGCCTATGTGCAGGGATTTAGAGGAGGGATAAAAATGCTGCCTTGCCTGCCTAAAGAAGTTCCACATTATTTCATCGTATGCATTTGTGTGTTCATGTTGGGAAGGAGGAGGTGGAGAACTCACAAATGTCACAGTTAGCACTAATATATGCCTTTATAAAGAATCAATTGGTTCTTTTTAATTTTTTTTAGTGTTTATTTACTTTGAGAGAGAGAGAGACAGAGTGCCAGCAGGGGAAGGGCAGACAGAGAGGGAAACACAGAATCCGAAGCAGGCTGCAGGCTCTGAGCTGTCAGCACTGAGCCTGACATGGGGCTCGAACTCACAAACTGCGAGATCACGACCTGAGCCGAAGTTGGACGCTTAACCGACTGGGCCACCCAGGCACCCCAATAATCATTTGTTAATGTTGAACCTAGTTCATTATCAAATCATTAACAAAACACTTCTAATTTTTATCTCCAAATGGTCCCTTTTTAGAACAAATGTCTAGCAACATACTCAGGACATATGTAATAACGATGGTAGAAACTGGCACGCAGTGATCTAGAGCCTGGCACATTTATTGGAAGCTTTACCCAATTAGAAGGAAGCAGGAGGTCAGCATTTGGCACTGGCCCTGAGGAGAAGGCAAGAGCAAGAAACGTATGACAGTGAGAAACTTCACAAATCAAGTAGGTCAGATCCCGTTTCCTGTTATGCAGACTTTGTTCCTTGTAGATTATATAGAACATCTTATATATTTCTCATTTGATCCTCACATTCCATCAGATGGGCAGAGCAGGCATTATTATCCACATTTTACACCAAGGAAACTGATATACAGCCCAAAGTCACACAGCTTGTAAGTGGTGATGGTGGGACATGAACCTAATGTCTCTGGACGCTTAGAAAGTTAGTGCCTTTTCAACAATTTATTTTTACAACCTCTAGCTGATACTGCCTAAGCTGTCCAAAATAGCCCTAGAGAACTAAAATTCTTCCTCTGGTGATCCAAGTGTGAGTTTCTCAAGGGGCTGTGACATCCCTCTGAAATGTCACATGAAAGTGATGTGGTATGAGCACATATGCATTCATCTGTGGGACCAAATGAATAGGAACCCAGTGAAGTTTAAAAACAACTGTCTGAAGAAATGCGGGAGGTTACCACTGTATTGAATCATTGCACCATTTTTCCATCCAGGAATCCCGAATGCAGATGTATATAACCAGGAGGACAGAGGATGCACTTATGTTTTTTCTCCATCCCCCTCGAAACAACTTTGGATCCATCTCAGGAACCCAGCATCTACGTGGAGGCCCCATCATAGGACCCTCCCTTAGGTGGAAGAATACATCGAGGAATACGTAAGGAGAGTGGTGGCTCAGATTCCTGGTGTTTTACGTAGTCTGCAGTGAGATGTTTTTACTCACGCAGATGCTGAGTTCTTGGATAAAATGGGGGTTGGACTTCACAAGGACTTTAGAGTTTGAGATGGGCTGGACAGGGGTAGGGTGGTGAACTGAGGCAGTGGGCAAAGAGATTGCTCATAGACAGGATGTGGCCAGATGTTTATCTTTCAAGCCACCAAGGGCACAAACTTTCCAGGGCTGGTAGGGGCTGGCACATTGCAGTTCCCCCTCCTCCAAGCCGCTGCCAAACCACCTTAATCCTGACGTGTAGAGCATTTGCTACCTTAGCACAGGGACTCCCTGGCGATCAGCAGCTGGAGAACTTCCTCTCCTCGGCCAGGCTGTCCAGACACGGTCCACCAGGGGCCTGGTGTGTCTGTCAGACTCTTTTCCACCCTCAGTCACCAGGGTTCAGAGTCACGAACAAAAATACCCCAGGAGCTCTTTGGTTTTCCTGTGACCCTGCAGTCCAGGAAAAAGGATGTCTACCGCGAAATTACTCTGTATTCGAGATGCAATGTGGTCTAGTGGGAAGCCTGCAGGGCTGGGAATTTGGAGCTTTTTTCTTCAAAACCTGGGCTCTATTACTAGCTCTTTGACCTTGGGCACATAATGGAAACTAATAATTAAAGGAGAGCTTAGCTGATCAAATTGCCAGACCTTATGAAACCTTCATATGTAGAGACTAAGGAGAAGACTAGACCATGAGTGAATAGAAAACTTAGAACCAAACTGTGCCTTAGCTTCAGCAAATGTGCTGGATGTTCTAGTGTGTATTTTGTGCACTGACCTCACCCTTATATATATGCTATATATATTTTTCATATTGCTACACACACACAATATAGATGATATAGATATAGATATAGATATAGATATGTCATATGTATAATGTGTCATATACATATAATGTGCCATTTCATACATATATGTATACACACACACACACACAGATGTGTGTGTGTGTGTGTATACATATATATAGTCTCTTAAATCATTTTGAAAACACACATGAAGGAAAGGAAAGAGGAAAGGGGAAGTGAAGAAGGCTCGATGCCTTGAAGCAATGCCCACCATCACTTCCTTGTTGATACGCACTGAAATCTCAGTCAATGCTTACTCCTCTAAAGATCTGTCACCTAACTTGTGGTTCTGCTTAACCCCAAATCGTGCTATCATCATCATGGATGGCAAGGGCAGCCTTCAATATTCTGGCCTCTCAAATGCTTGACCTCTTGATCTCCATTGGCCTTCAGCTCTACCATACTGTCACTCCATACCACAACCAGTATTTCAGCTCCTGGAATTTTTCCCATCCCTGAAATTATAAAATCGGATACACCACTTATATCAGCTAAGCCTCTGTATACTGCCGGTGACAAAAACTAGTTTAAGCTATAAGGTGATGTTTTGAGTTATGAAGTAGAAAAGCCCATACATAGGGTATACCTTAGGGCCAGACTGCTCAGTGTCTTGACATGGTTTTATGGGATCCAGTTTCTTTCCATTTCTGCCTCCTGAATTCCTCAGCAGCATCCTCAGGGTGGAAAATTCTGTATCGTTCTGGGCTTCACGCTGTATGCTATACCACAGAGGAGGAGAAAGAAAAGTCCCTTACCTGAAATCTCCAGAAAAGGTCTTCTTCACTCTCACTGATGCACACTGGGCCCGATGTTCACCCCAGAACTGGGGACATTGGCTCATGACTGGATTACTGTGAACTGATTAGCAGAAGTCTAACATATGCATCCAAACCCCTAGAACCGGGGTCACAACGAGCTCCCCCTACCACATGCAGGCTTCATGAGGTGTAGGTATCAAAATAAAAACCGAGGCCTTAAACCGGAGGAGGGGAACAGATGTTTGGGCAACAACAGTGTTTGTACATCGCTTTCCGAACACACTTCTCCATTTTCCTGCCTCTCCACTAATTTGCTCTCATACAGTAGCTCATCTTCATAAGGATCTCTAGTCCCTAAGTCCTTAAGCAATCCAGGATGGTAGCCACCAGCACCATGTACCCTTTTAGATTTAAATTCATTAAAAATAAATAGAATTAAAAATTCAGTTTCTCAGCCTCACTAGCCAGATTTCAAGTGCAAACAGCCACACGACACCAGTAACTGCCATACTGGACAACGATAGATCTAGGGCATTGCCGTCATTGAAGAAAGTTTCATTGGATAGCAGTGCTCTAGTTCCTACTCCTCAGATTCCTCCTACTTATCAGCATCCTTCTATCTTTCCTTTCCTTTCTTTTCACATAAGACCCTTTACTTCTTACCAGTATCTTCAACTCCCTTTTCCCACTTTCTTTTGCTTCACACATCACGGAAACCCCATCTCTAAATGAATCCAACCGTCAACATTCTTTTTTTTTTTTTAATTTTTTTAATGTTTATTTTATTTTTGAGATAGAGACAGAGCATGAGCTGGGGAGGGGCAGAGAGAAGGAGAGACACAGAATCCAAAACAGGCTCCAGGCTCCAAGCTGTCCGCACAGAGCCCGACGTGGGGCTCAAACTCGTCAACCACGAGATCATGACCTGAGCCAAAGTCAGATGCTCAACAGACTGAGCCACCCAGGCACCCCTCAACAGTCAACATTCTTTTTTTTTATATCAAATTTATTGTCAAATTGGTTTCCATACAACACCCAGTGCTCATCCCAAAAGGTGACCTCCTCAAAACCCATCACCCACCTTCCCCTCCCTTCCACCCCCGTCTACCCTCAGTTTGTTCTCAGTTTTTAAGAGTCTCTTATGCTTTGGCTCTCTCCCTCTCTAACCTTTTTTTTTTTCTTCCCCTTCCCCATGGACTTCTGTTAAGTTTCTCAGGATCCACAAAGGAGTGAAAACATATGGAATCTGTCTTTCTCTGTATGGCTTATTTCACTTAGCATCACACTCTCCAGTTCCATCCATGTTGCTACAAAAGGCCACATTTCATTCTTTCTCATTGCCATGTAGTATTCCATTGTGTATATAAACCACAATTTCTTTATCCATTCATCAGTTGATGGACATTTAGGCTCTTTCCATAATCTGGCTATTGTTGAGAGTGCTGCTATAAACATTGGGGTACAAGTGCCCCTAGGCATCAGTACTTCTGTATCCTTTGGGTAAATTCCTAGCAGTGCTACTGCTGGGTCATAGGGTAGGTCTATTTTTAATTTTTTGAGGAACCTCCACACTGTTTTCCAGAGCGGCTGCACCACTTTGCATTCCCACCAACAGTGCAAGAGGGTTCCCGTTTCTCCACATCCTCTCCAGCATCTATAGTCTCCTGATTGGTTCATTTTAGCCACTCTGACTAGCGTGAGGTGATATCTGAGTGTGGTAACAGTCAGCATTCTTAATGTGTACATTCAGGCTGCTGAGGGCTACTGGAATTAATGGCACCTATGTGCAGCCAGGATCCCTTGAAAATTTAATCTCTAGTCTCATCTGGATGCTCAGTGCTGCTAAGCAGTCTGTTTCCCTAGCCTGCTGTCCCGTCCTTCTTCTTCCCTTGCAGTCTTCTAATAACTTTTTCTGTGCTCCTCAAACATTTTCTCTGACTCTGAGAAGATAACAAAAGCCTTCTCCTAGGGAAGAAAGCTGGCGTGCCTTATAACCAAACAAACTGCAACCACAAACAATACTTAACTCCTCCTTTCCTAGTACTCTGAAACGGAGGCCCTTCCCTCTTCCTGTTGAATGTCAGCACCTACTACCTCTTTCAAATCCCTCCACACAATGCCTAAATCATTACCCCTGTCACTTGTATTTTAAAAACCTCCCTCTTTACCACGTTCTTCTCATTATCATCCAGTTCTGTTTATTGATTTATTTTTCTGTAAAATGCTGGTAACAATGGTATCTACCATAGATGGTTAATTTGAAGATGAGTCAAAGCACTAGTATAATGCCTTGCATAGAGTAAATGCTTAATAAACATTTTTTTTTCAAATTAAGAAATAGGGTTTTAAAAAAACGTTAATAATGTTCTCTTATGTGCTAGATTTCTTATGAATTAAGTGTAGTGACACATGAAATTAATGTGAAAAGATCACAGAGTGGCCTTGCTTTAAAAGGTGGTACATTTGGACAATAGAACATTTCTATCTTAAAACAGGTGAGTACTATTAATTGAAGAATATATAAAAAGCCAGTTTAACTATTAAAAGTGAGGTAAATAATATAATGCTAATAAGATGATGAACAAAACAATTCCTTCATGGTACTTTCTTCTTAGTGGGGAAAGAAGACAGAATATGAAATAAAGGTGTAATACATGTTAAGAAATGATAAGTGCTATGAAGAAACAGTTTAAGGAGAAACAAATTAAGGAGACAAAGAGTAGTGGACAAGCAGGGTGCTACTGTTGACAGGTGCTTAAGAAAAGCCTATTGAGAAGGTGACATCTAAATCAAGGACTGAGGGGAGAGAGGGAAGAGGCCTTGTGGAACACGAGAACAGAGACAAATGTGTGCAAAGCCCTAAGTTGCAATGGGCTTGGTTCAGGCAAAGAACTTTATGGAAATGAGCAAGGGAATCTGGAAAGGAAACAGTATCAGAGATGTAGTCAGGAGCAAGATTATTTGGGCCCTTGTAAATCATGGCAAAGACTCAGGTATTATTCTAATTCCAACAGAAAGCCATAAAGCTCAGGCATGTTAAAAAAAATAAGTAACAATCAGCTTTAGTTTTCTGTTTCATTACTTGTTATTCAATGTTTAGTTCTATCGGATACACACAATACTAAAACAATTTCAGCTAAATTTGTCAGATCATTTCTGTGACGATCTAAACTAATTTTTATGTAAACAACTAAAGCCTACACTTGGATCAGCTATCCTCAGGTGGGTTTTGAATCAGCCCACTAATGGGATGCTCAGAACATAGCGTTATGACCACACAGTACCAGCCATCTTCCTCTAAAATTGTGCTTTCTCCGCAGAGAAATAGTAACAAGTCAATTTGTCACAAAGTAATTATTTCCCCAAATAAAATCCAGGAAGGTGTCATGAAGTTGTAGGGGGAAGAGGAAACTCACATCTTTCTTGTAAGTTTCATTTTCCTTTCAATATCCTTACTTTGTGTCACTTAACATCACATTTTCTTCCCTGGACAGATGGTGCTAAAGGCATAAATTTACAAAGACATGAAGAAAGGCAAATTAAGTTTAGTACAGAAATTGTGAGTATCCATTGTAGGATTTCTCTTGTAAACAAAAGCCAAAAGGTCACAATGAGAAGGACTATTTGAACTCTGGACTTTTTAGTGTAACTATCTTGCTACTTGTCAATGACAAAATAGCTACATTTGAATAAACATAAAGGAAAATACCAGTGATACCGTTTTGACGGATTTTTTTTTAATTCAATTGAAAGAAAGAGGCAAGAGACTGCATATCTCTATACTTCTCTCCATGTTCATCATATTCAGGTGCCCTGTGGAATATCACAAGGTAGAGAGACTCAACCAAATAAAAGCAGGGATCAATCAGGATCCAGAAATACTGGTTGAATGGTGTATTGACACGCACAAATGATATTATGTTTCCAAAGGGTTGTTTTATACTTTGAGGGAAAAAAAAAATTACTACTAGTTTTCATGTCAATTACAGGGACTTAATTGTTTTGAAGTGAAGCATGTGATTTATCAAGATGCATTAAAAGTATCACAAAGTTAAGTCTATAACTGGTACCCAACTGACCTGGCCTTTCCCCAGTCTCTAAAAAAAGAAGACTGTACTCGTAAATGTTTTCATGTATAATATTTACGTTTCGATCAGAAAGAAACAAATGGGCAACTTGGCCCCAAATGTCTACAAGATGTGGGCAGATGTCAAGTTATGGGGTCACTTGAATGGCATTTTATGGCCGAGGACACACGATTCAGCTTGTTTCAGTCTGTTTGAGCAGCATGTCCATTCCATCACTTCTTGCTCTTGGGCATATGGTGGGATGTCATTAACCCGGGAGACAGAACCATGAAAGTGGAACCATATGTGCCGTAGCAAGAAAAAAATTATTTTCTTCACTCTGCCGCTGCAAGTATAAATGTGTACCTTCTGCCAATGCTTTCTTTATCTGTTAAATATTATGTAAACATGCTGATACATGCACTGTCATTAACGCGGTATTTGGGTACTCAAACTTAGCACTGGATAGGTCATGGGATGACCCTCTGCATTTGAACCGGGGAACTCGGAGATGAAATATTAGGGCAGATGGGCCAAACAGCCCCACGTGGATCTTTCATCAGCAAGTTTAACTGGTGCACAGCAATGAAGGAAAAGCTCTTGGTCTGTCATTACAGGGGTCATATCTACCAGGGCCTAGATACTTGACACCATCTGGAGATGCTCCTGGCTACTATTAAAGAAGCTACTTAAGAGTAGAGTTTGAATATGCTAGCAAATGCTACAAATTATTCTTTGCCAGTTAATTCACACAGGCTTCCATTTCCATGTGAATTTATGAACTTATCATGGTGTGATGAATTATTCTGTTCCTCCCGACTCTTTCTCCTCACTTCAAAGGGCTATTTTACCTCACTGAAGGCCTATTTTGTCAGAAATGCCTTAACTGTGTGTTTATTTTTAAGATAGATACATTATGCTGTGTAAGCTCTGGGAATTACAACTTATCCTCTTGAAGACACTTCGGGCCTCTCTGGAAGTTGTCCACGTATCTCAGGGCAGTTAAATTAGCTGTAAGCTTGCCGTGTATTATTTCAGTGTTTGGTGATCAAGTTATATTCATGTTACATAAAAACAGGGATGGCTGGTTGTTTCCCCCCCCCCCGCCCCCCATGATCTGAATGGTGTCTTTTACGTTGAGCTGAAGTCATTTAAACCCATCGATGTTGATTGAATCCTTGTCGAAGTATTTGCCCCACACAGGTTTTCCTTATCTATTCATGACAGCAAACATCATGTTCTTGTCTAGACAGAAACTGTAAGAAATGCAGAGACTGGATTCAGAACGAGTTTGGACGTGACTACCAAGGTATTTTTGCACAAACACTGTTTTTGTCTTTCCCAGGATATTTCCATATTCCAATGACCGTACTCCCTCTGTTACATAGGACCCACAGACTGGCCCTCCATATAAAGATGCTTGGCTGTATGTCTGGTGGACCTGTGAGCTGCAGCTCAATGCAACCCTCTCTGATACGCATTTGTATGGATCCTGCTTAACCTTCTTTATGTCATGAATGGTTCAGTGCGTTGTAAACAAGGCAACGGAACCTTTATCCATGCTAAATTTTTCTAACAACACTAAGTTCGCCTCCTTTTGAAAATAAGCCCTGTGCATAATTCTGTATAGCGTTTCTTAGGTTTCAAAATATCAAATCTTTGTATCATAGTGATTCCGTTTTCTACCTGTTTAAAAAGATGAAGGCTAGATATGTCCTCAAAGCAAGTATTTGGGAGACAGGAAGTAGATTTGTACTTGCCTAGGACTGGAGGTAGGGGTAGACAGGGAATCCAAATGGACACAAGCTTTCCTTTTAGGGGGCTGAAAATGTTCAAAAATTACACAATGGTGATGTTTGTGCAACACTGTGAATACACTAAAACTTCTGAATTGTACACAAAAGACAGGTAAATATATGGTATTTAAATTGAATCTCAATAAAGCTGTTAAAACATAGAAAAGACAGAGGCTAAAAGCCAGAGGATAGCTTTGAACTTTTTCTCTCCTTCACAAAATATAAAATGTTATGCATTTTCCTAATTGACTAATTACAGAATCTTATTTTAGTAACATTTGAAAATATATTCTCTGGGATTATGCATCGTGTTCGTTCTGCCTATATAAATAGTGAATCATTCAAGAGTATGCTGGTCTTCGGGCGCCATTTCTCACTCAGCTGCCAGTTCATATGAACTATGCCCAGCAGAAGTGAATCTGCTCCACACGAACCAGGGGGTAGCAAAGGCAGTTCTTCCCTCCCCTGTAGCGGAGGTGGAAGAGAGAGGATGGCAACAAGGTATCTCAAAGGCTCAACTTGGGTGAGGTGTCCAGTCATGCACACCTTCTTCTATGGCCAAGGCAAGGTACATGACTGTACCCCAAGTCAGAGAACGTAGGAGTACATTCTACTGCCCTTTTTGGGGGAGGAACTGAAATGTCAAGGTTCATGGATGCTATGGGAATTGTGGGCACTCTTGCAGTAGGTTACAAGTGGGAGGGGTGCAGCGTAACCTAATAGCAAAACTGGAGTGACCAGGAGGGCTGGGTGCACTGGATTCACTCTGAAACCCTCGTGGAATTTCCTTCTCCTCTTTGGATCATGGGTTTCCCATCTAGGAATGGGAACACATAGCTCTGCTTTTTATTTTTTGTCATCTAGGAACATATCCATAAATGTGTTCCTGCCACAGTGGGGTCACTGTGCTTTCAGTAAGTGTCCAAGCTTTCCTTTGTGTCCACTGACTGCTGCACAGGGAGAAAAAGCTGTGCTTCACAGCTTCCTTGTTGTTGGTCATAATCATAGGTAATAAAAATTTGTCTTCCAAGATTACAGTGCTTACAGAAATCAGAAGCATCATTTTCCCATTTAAAGAGTTAAAGTGTCCTGCTTATATGTCATCTGGTCCTTTACTACTTCCTAAAGCACTGATGTGGTTCCCCACAGTGTAGGAGTCAGTCCAAAAGAAATATATTGGGGTCTGGCAATTAAGCAGAGATAGTTAAGAGACAGAAAGGGAGGCCAGTTTACATTAAAATGCTTTTATCTCCTCAATATTACAGTAATCCATACTTCCTAAGGATACAAAAGTTTGGGGCTTGAAATGGGTCATTTTAACTTCACAGACACATTGTACTGATTTCTACCCTCACCTCCCACACTGTCCCTATGGAATTCTCCTAATTATTTCTAGGAGTCCCATCCTCAAAGAAGATCATATAGCATCTATCAGATTCATCCTTTTGTGATCAGTGTGCCCTATACTGTGTCTCTTTCTGAGGCCTGTACTGTGTGTAAAAAATCCGGAAGTCACTGTATCATTGTCTCTGATGTTGAGCCACGTTTGGGCACCCTTTCCCTCTCCCCCGCCTCGCCTGACATACCAACCACTGCTACCTTTTCCAGTTATGTCTGTTCCTTCTGTGCTCAGTGGGGTACTGAGGCTCTTGAGGGGCTCGTGTAGCTCAGTGTTCCTTGCAGCCAAACCTTCGTCCTGTGGAACTGAGAGGCTGTCTCTCATTCCTTTGTATGGTAGCATACCGCCTTGGCACCAAAACAGAACTATTTCTGATGCAGTCATTGAGTATTTTCTAGGAAATATTTCCCTTCATTTCTGTCCTCTGCAACTCCTTCCATAGGTTTAAATATATCACAGGCTTGGGCATTTTTAGTTTTAATCAATACTTTAAAGTTGTTCTCCAAAGTGGCTGATCAGTTCACACCCTTACCAGCACTGACAACAATGGCCATTTTCCTATATCTTCGCCAGCTCTTAACATGCCCTGGCAGATGGGGTGTTAAACAGCCTGACTTGGTGGAGGAGCTTCTGAGTCAAGAGTGGTAGAAGAAGAAACGGTCTTAATCCATGGGGTTTTTCTTAGCCAGCTGATTAAGTCAAGGATCTCCAAAGCAACCGAACAAATAGTGTGTGTGTGTGTGTGTGTGTGTGTGTGAGATGATGATGCAATTATGAAGGCTGGCAAGTCCGAAATCTGCAAGGTGTGGCTGGGTAGCAGGCTGGAGACCCAGGGAAGAATTAATGTGTCAGTCTAAGTCCAAAGGCCATCTGCTGGCAGAAGTCCCTCTTGCTCAGAGGAGGCAGACTTTTGTTTTATCCAGTCTTTCAACTGATTGGATGAGGTCTGCCCACTTTATGGAGGGCAACCTGTTTTCCTCAAAGTCCACTGATTCAAATGTTAATCTCACACAAAAACAAAGCAACATCCACAATAATGTTTGAACAAGTATCTGGGCACCATGGTCCAGCAAAGTTGACACATAAGATTAACCAACTATATACCAGTTATGGCTTGAATGAATTCCTGTGTCCATAAAGGGTACAGAAATAGTAAAAAACAAAAACAAAAACCACCACAACTGATTGGGCCTCATAACCTAGAAGTTAACATTTAGCAGCAAATAGAGAAGATGGTCAACTGAGGACTAGTTAAAACAACCTTCTTCTCAATATATGCCCAAATGGATCAAGGAAAACTATAGAACACCCCTCATCATCTTGAAAATATGAAAGACCATAAGCAGTTTACTAACTCAAGGGCAAGGCTGGTAGAGGAACCCTGGCTTGATTGAAATGAAGTCTTTCTCACCTAAAGTCCATGTGGCTCAATATAGGATTACTAAAGTAGGAACTAAATCAAAGCTCTTTTTTAAACAGAGATTTAAAAAAAGAAAAGTGATCCAAGTTAAATTGGAATATAGAAAGATAGTCTGTTCCTGCTCTGATTTTGGTGACTTCATGATGGTCTGACCAGGGAAAGTTACCCTGTCTAGGTACCATTTGACTTCTCTTTCCATACATGTGCTGGAATGCCATTTGCATTAATATAAGCTGTGATATCAGCTATCCAACAGCATAACTGATCCAATAATATTGAACACGCATTCTTCACAGAATATCTTATTACACCTCTGGCTGTTGTTTTTGCGAGTAGACCATGGCCCAAATTGGTCAGAGATTCATTAAGACCTCCAAAGCAGCTGCCCAGGGGCCCCAAAGGAAGGTGTGAAGATTAACAGCCTGAGTCAAGGCTGTTAGAGGATATACTTAATTAATAGTGACAAGGGATTACTGGCTCCATTGCCTTTCTAGGCGTGCTTGAACCACGTACACTGACACTGGTTTATTTTTGTTTGCATTATTGAGTAAACTCTAGAAACTCAGTAGATTTACAGTCTTTCCTTCCTTAATTCAGCAGGACCAAGAGGCCCCAGTTCTCCTATAAACTATGCCACTGGTGTCTCCTGAGGTAAACGGCTCCTGGGGTTGGGGTAGGAAACCTGTCTTGCCCCTTCCGCATGGGGTTTTGTTTGTTTGTTTGTTTGTTTTTCAACCTGTTTTCCTTGTACCGATAGTACACTCTGCTCTTCCTTTGTCCATGTCTCCTTATTCATAATTTACCAATGACACCTGTAGGTCCTTAGGGCGGCATTAAAGCTAAGTTGGTTTTAAGTTTCTGCCTTAGAATCTGTATGCAGATCAGCAATGGTAAATCACCTGAATGTTCTGTGCGGTGCTCTTCTTCCAGGAATCTTAAAAATATGTTCAACTAAGCCATGGACTAACAGGTGAAGAGTTATCAGTCACAAATAAAATTTTCATTAAAAACAAACAACTAAAAACCTTCCTCTACATAGCTCTGTCATGGATTCCCAGTGACTTTCTGACTGTCATCAGCTTCTGGTAATTTTAATTTGTTAAATTAAAAATAAATTTTTAATTCTATAAATTAAAAATTTATTTTTAATTCTGTACATTAAAATTTTATCTTTCATTCTTAGAAAAACAGTGAGGATTTTACCTGAAATCAGAGAAAATTATCCTAATGATTTGGGCAGACTGTGAGTAGTGCTTTCCTTTGGGCTCATCAGCTTGGCCCATGCACCAAGAGTAACACCCTTTAAAACTCATTTCAGTATATAAAATATACACAGGGATACATGCTTATACTACTAGAGCAACATCAATCGATCCAATCTCATAAAACTATACTATTTTGGGTTAGAATAGGAAACAGAGATAACAGGGCAGTCATGACTTGACTAAGTTCATATCTAGCTTTAGGGGTGACTAGGTATTTACGAGGAAGAGAAATTCAAAAAGAAAAGAGAATGAAGGGTGGAAGGCTAAGAATGGGACTCTACATCATAAAGAAGCATCTGTCTCCAGATCTGATGATGTACCACAGACAGTCCCTTCCCAGGACAGTGTCTGAGTGGCTGCAGTCCTCAAGCTGAGAATCCAGGTTCCTGGAGTTCCTATTCTAATTCTTGGTTTCAGGAAAACAAAATTCTTGCTGTAGGCACAAAAATATTCATGCACACAGTTCATAAAACATCTTCCTAAAGGGCGCTGGAGAGGGAGAGGGGAGAGGCTGTGGGGAAGCACTGGGTGGGAATGAATGGTTCCTTAGAGTAGAGGAAATAGTTGGTGCCAAGAGCCTGCCGGCAGCCTCCGCCAAGCACCCGGGGGGCACCTTTCAGTGGAGTGCTCTGGGTAAATATTTGAGCACCTTTCCTCCTCAGAACTTGGGTCAATACACCGTTCACTGGCAACGTTTTCTATAGTAAAGAGCGTACCGAATCTTTCACATCTCCCTATGACTTTCCTGGAAAGGGGAAGGACCGCATGATATTTTCAGCACACATTTTAAATGAGGGAAACTGGTTTTCATTTTTTCCTCCCTGATCCTCCAGGCAATCGTCTCACCAGGGCATCGGGAGCTCATACTATTTTCTAGGCACTTCCACTCTCCAGGAGAGAAGCACAGAGGTGGCAGTGCATACAGACAAACCAGCAGGAAGTCTCCTCTCAGAGAGGAAATTACCTCGATTCACAATCACACGTGAAGTGCGTGCGTACGTGTGTGCGTGCGTGTGTTGGGTATTTTCCCCGTGTGATGGCACTGAACGTATTTTTTTGGTCATGTCCTCTGACTTTTCTCCACACGTCTAGAACGTGGGCTGCAAGGGAGAGTTCAAGCTGCAGACTGTGAATTCAAAAGGCCTAAAGTACAGGAAGATCCACTTCTGTGTTGTACTGGCACTGCCTCCGTCTGATTACACAAGAGCAGAACAGGTCACGGTCTATGCAGCATGTTTCAAGAAGTCTCCAAATGCTTGCAAATGTCTTCCTCAATGGCTTCCTTTAATGATGTCTCAAAGTCCTGGCATCAGAGTTATGTGTGGAAGTTAGAGGCACAATGCCTACAGAATGAACCTGAAAACAGGTAATTAAAAAATAAAAATATTGGGGCACCTGGGTGGCTCGGTCAGTTAAGTGTCCAACTTCAGTTCTGGTCATGGTCTCACAGTCTGTGAGTTCGAGCCCTGCATCAGGCTCTGTGCTGACAGCCCAGAGCCTGGAGGCTGCTTCAGATTCTGTGTCTCCCTCCCTCTTTCTCTCTGCTCCTCTCTTTCTCTCTCTCAAGAAAAAATCAACATTAAAACAAATTTAATAAAAAAATATTACATTTAACTTGTTTCCTTCCAGTTTGAATGTCTTGTGTTTGGATGGTGTTTTATCTAGTACGGAACGGGAAGCCTGGCTTGTGGTAACAAAGTACCTAGAAGACACTGCTGACCAATGTCCAATCCACAGCACCAAACTGTATCAAGCCTCTAAGAGGAGTTATTCCCCAAGGAAATGAAAGACTTAATAAGAACTAATCATACCAATTGGTTTCTACATGCCAGACACTTTTCTGAGTACTAGCACAGGTATTTCCTAATTTATTCCGTATAATGAGGCATTGAAGTAGGAATTATTATTAACCACATTTTACAGAAGAGAAAACTGAGCTCAGTAATTTGTCCAAGGTCATCTAGGAATTGGCAAATCAGAATTCTTACCCAGGCCATCAGAGAAGGAAATGGGTGGCGATTTAATAACTAGCCCCTGCTCCCTTCCCCAGCCTCTGAGAGTAAGGTTAGAGATAATGAAGCAGCAGTAAACAGCAGTCTCCCCAGTGAGGGCAAGCCTGAATAGGAAGGAGAGAAGAACACTCCATTTGCAGTTGAGGCCAACTGGGCTCTTTGAAGGAAAGTGGGGGAGCCAAAGATAAAATTTACTCTCTTTGTACACACTGCCCTGTGCTTACTCCTTTAATGCTTTTAGGTAGAATCACCTTGACGCCAAAGAAGAAAGATATGTTCTTTGTGCATGGATGAACTGTGGAAGAAAGAGGCTGTGTGATCCTCACCACCGGCTGGAATTTCCAAACCTCAAATGTACTTGTCAATGTAGCAGCAAATGCACTGGCCTTCCTACTGTAGTACATGAAGCAACAGCCCCATGGCTCTAACCCTCAAAACACACTGCGAGAAAATTTACCAACTAGGTGGGTGATTCCACATCGTCAGCACCTCCTTCATCTTTGCATAAAGGCTCTAGTAAGGCAAAGTTTTCTTTCTGGCTAGCAGGGAAAAGCGAAACCAAAACCAAAACCAAAACCAAAACCAATATGATTTCTGTAGACTCCTGAGGTACAATTAGCAACCCTGATTAATGTGTTTCCTTTTTTACCCTTTTCAATGACTCAAGTACGGTTCCTGAATGGGATCTTGGTTTGGCAAGCAAGCACACAAATTGATAAGGACATAACCCCGCCCTCAAGAAATGACCAGCCTTCCAATCACGGAAGGGGCAGTAAGAGAATCAATAGCTACATCCACGATGTAAACTCAAGGGTCAAAACCTACTCAGGAAGAAAAGCAAACTTATGTCTCAACTCAGGCTGATGTGGATTCACTCTGGAATCCTTAATATATGAGGCCAAAGGACTTCACGATGACATGTCATTTCTGCATTGTCCTCATGTACTAAGACTGCACTTAGGACTGAATGCCAGGCCCTGTGCTAGACGGTTATGACACTGCAACACTTTAGGATTCTAAGCATTTTTCATTTATTTTCATTTGAGGATTTAAAGCCTACTCCTAACAAAAATTGAGATTATTCCCTTTTTAAGGGCCAGCAATTAAAACACAAACATTGCCACGTTTTATCAGGTAGTTGAAACAAGTATTCAGGTAACGTACCAGCATTTAGAAAACAAAACACTGATATGGAAAAGATTTCATGGTATCACACAAAAATGTTCATAGTGATGAAGTCTGGATAATAAAGTCATGGGTCATTTTTATAATGAAAGTTTTTTAGCAAGTCTTAAAAGTAGACATAATAGTATAAAGAACACCCATGTATCCATTATCTTCTTGAAAACACTTTATGTTCTGATTTATGCTTTTTACTCTGTTTTATAAATAAACATTAATTTTTCATAATCATAAAATTAAAATGATAAACGCTTCAAAGAAGTGGATTCAAATTTAGATTTTTTTTAATATACTAAGGCTGTACTTTACATAACACACCAAAGCAGATGTACCATGAAAGACCCATCCCCAGTTCTTCCCATCAGAAGATCAGTCTCACAAATTAAGGAAATGAGAATTGGCAGTGGGGGAAAAAATTGTGAGTTGCAATTCTCTGCTCTCTTCCTGGTTCTGGAGGGATCAGCATTTGGCAAACTCAATACTCTGAACAAACAGGTCAAGTCCCTCACTCCCATTCAGTGGCTTACCTCTTGGCTGAGCATAAGAAATCGACGTTTGGGATTTCGATCCATACACGCGGCTGTGGAAAAGCAAATTTGCAGCACCTACCTTGGGTCTTCCACCCACAGGGAAAATGCGAACATGAGTCACAACTGTACTCCATTTAGAAGACAGTTAATTTAGAAATGTGCAATATGCTGAACAGGCACAGAACCAAACCAAATGTTTGTAGTAATAGAAATTTCCATATGCTGTACAACATTTAAAATATGTTATTTGCCTACACTAGCCTTCAACAGCGGGACCTTTCTCTACGGCTAAAATGACCGCCTCTATCCAGCCGCCAGTACTAACACTGATGTTACAAGCTGTACCCTGTGTGCCCTCGTGGCTTCTAGGCAAGGTGCCTCCCTCCAGAACTACCCATCGCTAAGAACCCCCAAGGACTAACTCCTGTAGTAGGGGTCCATGAAGGGGATTAAGCATAAAGAGCTGAAAGAAAATGCTTTTTCAGCAAAGAGTTATAAAGAGGAGACTTTGGGAAGTTTGGGAAGTTTTCCTTGGGATCCCATGATTTCACGTTCAATCAGTTTTCTTGAGTTAGTCATAGAATTTAATGTTAAGTAGTATCATAATATCAGGTATAACTAGAGCATTTTACCTTTTACCATGCTATATTCAACCTTCTTTTACAGATAAGAAAATCAGAGCATAGGAAAAATAATTTTCTAGCATCACATCATAGCTAACTAACCACACAAAACAAACAAACAGCAGCAGCAACAACAACAAAAACAAGGAACAGACTCTCAGTGCCATTTGACTACTAGGGATTGACAAAATAAAATTAAAAAAGAACTGAGCTTGCATTCAAAGCATGGCCATTGTCTCTTTGGCCATGAAGAGAAAGAGGAAGAGAGATGATAAGGTCAGGCACCAACAAAATCAGGGCACAAGCAAAGCAGACTTTTGACACTTGCCTTCTTAGCAATCCTCTACCTAAAACCTCCTCAATCCTATCCAGTGCAGCTGCAACTTACTCTAGATACCAGCCATCTTGGTCCCCCAGGACTCAGTGTTGACCAATTAAGAGTGTCTTTCTTAAATACTGACTTTGAAACTAACACTTGATTATGCATTTGTTCAGACATTGCTCTTAAGAGAATTCTTCCATCTGTGCCCCAGGCTCTCTCCTGCTCAATCAGGCCGCGTGGATGGTATGCTTCCCCACCAGCCCTCCTCTATTTCCCTCAGTGTTACACCCTTGGTATTTAAAAAAAAAAATTTTTTTTAATGTTTATTATTTTTGAGAGAGAGAGAGAGAGAGAAAAGGACAGAGCATGAGCGGAGGAGGGGGAGAGAGAGAGGAGACACAGAATCCTAAGTGGGCTCCAGGCTCTGAGCTGTCAGCACAGAGCCCAATGTGGGGCTTGAACTCATGAGCCATGGGATCATGACCTGAGCCAAAGTCGAATGCTTAACTGACTGAGCCACCCAGGTGTCCCCCTCAGTATTCGAAGGTGTCTTTGGACGAATCCACATTAAAACATAAGGGGAAAAGTTAGTATAAATATCCAGAGCCTCTCCTACTTTCCAGAGTACCAGCTGCACATTTTAAAAATGTTATTGAAGAATAATACACATACAGAAGAGTGCACATAGCAAAAGTATGCAGTGCTGTGACTTTTCACAAAGTGAACACACTTGTGTAAAAGCACCCAGAGGGCGAAACAGAGGAACCCTCCAAAGGTCTTCCTCATGCTTTTTTCCAGTCATTACCCCTCAACCAAAGATGATCACTATCCTGACTTCCAATAGGATGGATTAGTTCTGCCTATCTTGCACTTTATATAAGTAGAATCATATAACACGGTTTTGTGTGTATCTGCCTTCTTTCACTCAACACTAATTTATCAGATTCAACCATATCACTTTCTGAGTTGTAAAGTCATTTTCCCCACTTTGTGTTCTATAGTGCAGAATAACATGAATACACAGCAATTTATTTACCCATTCTACAACTGAAGGGCATTTGGGTTGTTTCCAATATTTGGCAACTTTAGACAGTGCTGCAATGAACATTCCAGTGCATACTTTTGGTGATGTATGTACATGTTTCCGATGGGTATGCATATCTAGGAATAGAATTGTGGAATCATAAAGTATGCCTATGTTCAGCTTTACCGGATAACACTACACAGTTTTGCAAAGTGGTTTTGACCATTTAGTTTCCCACGAACACAGTATGAAAGTTCAGCTGGCTACAGAGCTGTTCAGTCTTAGTATTTCCTTGGTTTATCATTTTACCTCTTTCACTAGATATGCAACAGTCTCACACTGTGATTTTTATTTGCATTCCCCAGGTGTGCACTCTAAGAGATGCTTGTAGAGACACCTACTCTAATTCAGTGGTCCTTTCCCAAGAAGCGACCTACAAAGAAGGTATAAGGTATTTTAGATCAAGGTTCCATAACAGTGAAACTAATGACATTTTGGCCTGAATCATCCTTTACTGCAAAAGATTGCCTGTGCACTCTGAGATGTTCAGCAGCACAATCTACAGTTGTGACAACCCAAAGCATTGTTGAATGTCTGTGGTTGTAGGGGAAGAGGCAGGTGGTAGTCTTCCCTGGTTGAAAACCATTGCTCTAGATCTGTTCGGCACATTCTTAGAGACATGTCAATCTTTGCAAGGTCTTAGAGGTTACACCATGTTGGGAAATGTCTCAAGAGAGCCAACGCAGCAACAGAGCAGGGCACAGAACAGGAGAGCAGGGGGGACAAAGGAGGAGGGTCCATCAAGATCTTTGTGTTTGCCCCATGATCAAGGGGGCAAAAGTTCATTTGCAATACTTTAAGAATGTGTGGTTGCCTTGCCACCACTATTCCAACTGAAAATCTCTGAAATTCTTCTGCATGCTATGAGACCACATTGAATGGAAACAGTCATTCTGAAAGCTTCTAGCCAGCCAGGACCTGCAGATCAGTAAAAAAAAAGAAAAAAAAAAAAAAGTGGGAAACTAAGCAGTTGAGTTGGATTCCTTTTATTTTGTAAATTTACAATATAAAAGGAAAGGCAAGTTGCCAGAATATGTTTTTCTTATTCATCTTGCTTAAAGCAAATATACTTTGAAGCCAAGATTTTTTTTTCTTTTATCAGCAAGGATATTTGTGTGTATAGTAAGAGGGGCAAATAAGTACAGAAGTCTGAGGTAAACCAGGAAGGGTGTGCAAGTCTGACTGAACATTAATAACATTGTCTACCAATGCTCATAAGTATACTGAGATCTCCAGAGCCAGAGACACAGATTTGGATCCTGGTTCTGCCACAAAATGCTGGGTCATTTGATTTTAATTTCCTTGTGCCTCAGTTTCCCCACCTATAAAAACTGAGTTTATAAGACTATAAAAGCCTATCTCCCAAGGCTCTTTAAGGATTAATGAATTAATTGTTACAGGGCACACAAAAAATAATGCGTGACAATAGCAATAATTAATAAAAGTTGGCTACAGCAGGTTTTTCAACAATCATGTCGAGTAGGTATTATTACTTTACCTTACAAAAAAGAAACTGGATACAGAAAGGTAAAATATGGGGTGCTTGGGTGACTCAGCCAGTTAAGCTTCTGACTCCTGATTTTGGCTAAGGTCATGATCTCACAGTTCGTGAGTTCGAGCCCCACATGCAGAGCCAACTTGAGATTCTCTCTCTCCCTCTTGCAGCCCCTCCCCTGCTCATTCTCATTCTCATTCTCATTCTCATTCTCATTCATTCTCTCAAAAATAAATAAAACTTTAAAAATTTCTTAAAAAATAAAAAAGGTGAAATATATTGCCCAGTGTCACACATTTAGTTTCAGAAGGGTTATGTCTCAAGCCCAGGCTGCTCCCTCAGGCTCTCCACCAGTCAAGATGCCTCAGTTCTGATGTACGGGGCCTATGGCCCTCTCTGCCATGTACCACTTTCCTAGGAGTCTGGCAGGAAATCTCTCCAGTAAGAAACTCCCATGCTATTTCTCAATTACAAATCCCAAATACCTCGTTCTTGTCTTCAATTTCAATTTTTTTAACTTTAAATTTTTCAATGACGTAAGATAAAAATTTTATTAATTTTAGCAACTGCTTAAATTTTGTAAGCAATGCATATAAGCCATGTCATAAAATCAACTACTAAAACAAAAAAATCAGGTAAGTTTAATGGAAATGAGGAGACTGACCAAATTAAACAAATTAAGCCTTTCCTTCTTCCCTACTCTCTTAGGATTTGTTGTGGTGGTGGTTACTGCCTTGAGTCAATTAAGCCATGCAAAAACATCATTTCTGCAGGTAGATTTGTGTGTGTGTGTCATTTCAGCAAAGCGACATGGTGTAGGTGGAGTTGATCTCAGGGTCTGAAAGTAACTGAGGAAAAGAAGGTAGCAATGGCATTAATAATAAATATGGTTTTATTCCATGTGAATTTTGCAAGACAAATGGAATCTTTGGACCTGATGGTTTTTGAAAACCATTTGCCAGACATAATTATACTCCCATGGAAAGTATTTGACTTGGGCCAATCTTTTGGTGCAGAAGATCAAAGGAGAAAATCAGTGGGCCTTTGGGCTGAATAAAGGCTGACAATAAGGCCTTATAAGTTAATTAAAGTCAGATTTATACCCCTAAAGCCCCAGATCATTCTGCAGACTTCCTAGGGCAATTCAAGCTTTGTTACCCACAGACTTGGACACACCAATCGTCTTTTGCTTAACACTAAATCTTAGCCGTTTGAAAAACAAAATTAAATATGTGGAGGCTTTTGTGCTAGGTCTCTTTGGAAAACCATGACAACTCTCCCCAAGACAGAGATCCCATCAAGGTCAGCAAGAGCTTTGGGTAACCCCAGGACTGTCTGAGCTTGGGTTCTTAATCCGGATCTCTAGCTTTTCAGAACCTCGATATTTATCTCCATATAGGCTTTATCCATTTGTTTCATAAGAAAGAGGTCAACAATCGGTCACAGACCGCATAGGACAGAAGCTGAGCACTTCCTCAAGGCCACTGCAATCATGCAAGCCCACGACCTGGAGTAGGTGCCCAAGTCTTAGGTCAGCACTCTGTGTGCATGAACATCTGTCTTTTGAGCCTAGATCACTGTTCACATTTCCTGTTACCCATAAGCTGACCCAATGGCCCTGAAGCTTCTCTATATAAGCTACTTTGGAAAAGCTGTGTTAGCTTTTCAGAGCACCCATCACTGAAGCAATTATTTATCTCATGGATTAGTGTAGTGCTTCCAGATCCTGGCTATGCATTAGGATCACCTGCAGAACTAAAAATCCTGATCCCCATGCTGGCCCACAACCACTGAAATCTCTGAGGGTGAGAAATAAGAAACGTATTTTGGGCTTTTATTATTATTGTTGCTTATAATTTCTCCTGGGAAGTTCTAGTTTGTAATCAAGACTATGAACCCCTGGTTTTGTGCACAATCTAAAGACACTAAAGAGTCTCATCCAGAACAACTTTCACCTGGAGATCACACTGTTTGCAGTATTATTATTTAAAAATATATGGGCTGCCTGGGTGGCTCAGTGGGTTGAGCGTCCAACTCTGGGTTTCAGCTTGATCATGATCTCACGGTTCTTGAGTTTAAGCCCCACTGCAGAGCCTGCTTGGGATTCTTCCTCTCTTTCTCTCTCTCTGCCCCTCCCCAACTTGTGCTATTTCTCTCTCAAAATAAATAAATAAACTTAAAAAATTTAAAAATATATATACCATAGAAAGGCCTGCAAACAACCCTCATCAGGTAAACATTTTCTCCTCAGTAACATGACTTGATTTTCTGTAAATGCTTCCATATAAACTGCTTTTATAGAAACTTTTACTGCTCAGGGAAACACCCTTTGTAACATTATCAAAAATATATTATTTGCAAGAATTTTCCCTTGGGGAAGAGTGTGATGATAAGAAATCAAAAGTTTCTTCAATCCTTCAAATTGTTCAAATTCTTCAAAAAGTTCTTCAATTAATGACATTCTGGTATAAATCTTTCTCTTTCTCAGGGATAATTTGATATGGGAATAAAAATGAAAATGCCACTATAAAATAGAATTTCCTAGAAGGAAACATATGGGGGCAAATAATTTTTTCTGTCAGTTAACCATTACATTAAGTTGTATGTTTAAAAAACAAACATATTGCAGATAGATATATCTAATCATTCAATTTTTCTAATTGATTGGACTGTCCATGTACTTCTACTTTAGTGTATTACAGGTAGTTCCCCAGGTAAAACTTGCTTGCAAATGTTTAACATTTGTTTAAAAATCCAGTCAGCATTCTCTGATTGCCCCAAAAGCTGTATTTGGAAAAGACTGACTAGCATTAAAATTGGCATACCTACCCCAGCCTTAGGGACTGTTTCTTTGAAAACATCAGTAATGGTGGTAACAATTACTGAATAGGATTATAGCATTACTTAAGTACTTGCCATCTGCCACTTAAGATTCTAAGTGTTCGGGAACCTGGGTGGCTCAGCCAGTTGAGCATCTGTTGGACTCTTGGTTTCGTCTCAGGTCATGATCTGACGGTTCATGGACTCGAGCCTTGCATTGGGCTCCTCACTAGCAGCGCACAGAGCCTGGTTGGGATTCTCTCTCTTTCTCTCTGCCCCTCCCCCACTCATTTTTTTTTTCTTTCTCTCTCTCTCTCAAAATGGATAACTAAACTTAAAAAAATATTTTTAAAGATAAATCTTTTTCATATGTGTTTTAACGTTTTATTTATTTATTTTCAGAGAGACAGGGACAGCATGAGCAAGGGAGGAGCAGAGAGAGAGAGAAAGATTCTGAATGTTCCCATTAATTTGCTTAAACCTCATAACAGTCGTATGAAAGAGGTTTACTTGTGAGGCACACTATTACTACTACCAAATTGCAAAGGTGGAAACCAAGAGTAAATGACCTACAAAAGGGTACAAAGCTAGTAAGAAACAGACCTGGGTTAAAACTAGAACTGTTGGACCCTCGAATCCACAGGCTTAACCACTAGCATTAGCTATGGGAAGATTTTTCTTTTTTGCTCGGGTGAAAGCCCAGTGGCTTCTGCGGCTGGTTTCTGCCTCGGGGCTCACACTTTCCTGCCTGGGACTGCTGATAAATTTTCTATGGTTACATCCTGGATGTGATGGGACCTACACTCAAACTACTTTCCAGTTTCTTCTGTCTGGTCTGATATGAATTCTACCTTGTGTGAACAATAGCTATCTTGACATTCGCAAATACACCCAGAATTTCTACGCCTTTTATTATTTCTTCATACTCTTTCCTTCGAAAGGAATGTTCCTCTTCTTTCTTTCATCAATAAAATGAATACCTGTCTCTAGATTCAGCTCAAAAGCTGCTGCTTCTATGAAGTGTAACCTGAGTTTCCTTTCTTAAATTGAAATATGTTTGACATATTATGTAAGTTTTAGTTGTATATGTGTTTATTTGATACAATTATGTATTGTAATAGGATTGCCATTATAGTAATTGTTAGAAAGATCATGTCACATAATTATCATTTTTTTGTGGTTGGAATAATTAAGATCTAGTCTCCTAGCAAGTTTGATGATCACAATACAATACTGTTGTCCACATTAGTGTGCTGTACATTATATATCTACAACTTATTTACTACTTACTTACTTACCATTTACTGCTTACTACTTAGGTACGACTTGTACCCTGTACAGGGTACAAGTTTGTACCCTTGAGTAATAACTCTCCTATTCCCCCACATTCTAGTCCCTGGTAACCACCATTTTATTCTGTTTTTATGAGCTTGGCTTTTTTGAGATTCCACACATAAGTGCCATCAAACAGTATTCGTCTTTCTCTGACTTAATCTCATTTAGCACAATGTCCTCAAGGTCCATCCGTGTTGTTGCAAATGCCAGGATTTCCTTCTTTCTCAGGGCTGAATCATATTCCTATCTATCTATTTATCTATTCATCCACCTACCTATCTACCTAACCTACCTCAGCTTTCTTTGGGAACTATTTTCCTCCTCTTTGATTTTATTGCATAGTTTCTTCTTTCTACCCTGAATATTGTTAATCATGCATTTGTCTGTCTCTCTCAATGCTTTATAAGTTCCTGGAAAGTCAGTATGTGTACTACTTACATTGCTTTTACATGTTTTATTTTATAAAAAAAAAATATTTTTAAGGGGGGTGGGGCAGAGAGAGAGGGAGAGAAAGAATCTTCAGCAGTCTCCATGCCTAGCATGGATCCCAACACGGGGCTCAGTCTCATGACTGTCATCATGACTTGAGCCAAAATCAAGAGTCGGGCACTTAACCAACTGACTAGCCAGGCACCCCATAAAAGATACTTTTTTCAGTTGAAGCATAAGTTACATTCAGAGAAGTGCACCAATTGTAAGTATGCAGTGATGAATTTTCACAAAATGAATACCTCAACTCGTGTTGAACAAGATTATTACCAGTCATCCAGAGGCCTCCATTATAACCCTATCCCTACAAAAGATAACTTTCCTAACTTCTACCTATTTATATTTTGCCTGTTTTTGAACTTTGCATGCATGGAAACATACAGTCTGTACTTTTTGCGACTGATTTCTTTCATTCAACATTATATTTGTGAGATCCACCCTTTTATGGGTAGCAGTATTTTGTCAACACCGTATGAATATATCACCAGGTATTAATCCTTCATCATTTAGATTGGGGCCATTATGAATGCTGGTGCTATCAACATTCTTGTGTATATGTTTGCTATATATTTGTAAGGATTTCTACTAGGTATATATCTAGGAATGAAATTGGGTCCTATGGTATACACAAGTTCAACTGTAGTAGATAATGACCAACAGTTTCCCAAAGTTATTGTACTAGTTTAACTCCCAACAGTAGAAAAAATAAAGTTGCTCAACATCTTTGTAAAATCTCATTCTTAATTTATTCCATTCTTAATTTAAGCCATTCTTGTGGCTGTATAGTGGTGTCACATTGTGGTTTTAATTTGCATTTCCTGATGAACAATGAAACTGAACATCTTTTCATGTGTTCATTGACTATTCGGGTACCAGCTTTTTAAAGCAATTATTTAAGCTCCTTGCTTATATTTGTATTTGTGTTGACTTTCTTTTATCTATTGACTTTTAGAAATCCATACATTAGGCAATGAAACACTCTCTAAGTTTTCTATGTTGTGAATATTTTCTCCCAATCTGTGGTTTAGTATTGTCTTTTTATGAACAGAATATTGTCTTTTTATAAACAGAAGTTCCTAATTTGAATACCATTAATATCTATCAATCTTTTCATTTGTGGTGAATAATGTCTTTTTGTTTCCTAGAAAAGTAGTCTTTCTTAACCACAGTTATAGTTTTCTTCTACCAGTAATTAAAGCAGGGTACAATACGATTTTCTCTCTTCCATAGACATTGTCCACTGACCACACATTACTTACTGATCTACACTGCTACCTTTGTCAAAAATCAAATGTGTACAGATGGATGCATCTATTTCTCCCTCTCTGTTCTACTCAATTAGCTTATTTCCCTTCTATCAATTCCATACTCTTTTAAATCCTGTAATTTTAAATTATGTTTTGATGCTCTGTAGTGTATCATCTCCAACGTTGTACTTTTTCAAGATTTTTAGGACCTTTCCTGAGCTTCTCTACTTCCACATAAGTTTTAGAATCATTCTGTCAGTTCCCACAATCAAAATGTACTGGATTTTTTTTAATGTTTTATTTATTTTTGAAATAGAGAAAGAGAGAGACAATGTGTATGTGTGGGTGGAGGAGGGGCAGAGAGAGAAGGGGACAGAGGATCCAAAGCAGGCTCTGCACTGACAGCAGAAAGCCTGATGTGGAGCTTGAACTCACCAACTGTGAGATCATGACCTGAGCCAAAGTCGGATACTCAACCGACTGAGTCACCCAGGTGCCCATAAATGTACTGGAACTTTTAATGGGACGGTATTGAATCTACAAATCACTCTGAGAAAATCTGACATCTTTTTATTATAATTTTCATATCATTAATGTGTTTAAATATTCTTTAATTTTTTTCAATATTTTATACTGTTTTCTGTAATATTTCCTCATTTTCACTACATTTATTCCTAAGTATCAAATGTGTTTTTTGATGCTAATATAAAAGCTACTTTTAAAAATTAAAATGTTTAATTTGATGTTGCTGTTGTATGCAAACACAATTTTTTTTTACTGATGTTATATCCAACAACCTTCCTAAATTCAATTATTGACTGTAGATATTTAATTTCCATATTAGTAACTATACCATCTTTCAGTTTTGACAATTGTGAAGTTTACTAAAGATTCAAGTTATAGCCTAGATAGGCTTTGCTGAGAATTTGCAATCACTCTGTGTGTGTGTGTGTGTGTGTGTGTGGTCTGGGTAAGAGATGTGGGGACTATTTAGTAGTATATTAACCCTAGATGATGACTCCTCAATAAAAATTTAAATTATTCCCTAAAGTAATAGAAACAATATTCATTTTTTGTTTTACTAATATATATTCTCTATATATCTAACTCATGCATACAGTTCAGAAATATATATATATATAGTTAAGGGGCATTCAAATTCATTAAAATTTGTTGGTATCTGTTCCCTTTTATACAAAATACCATAGGTTTTAAAACAGGTACAGGGATGTGTTAGAGTGAGCAGATGATTTGCTGAATGTACATATTTATGTAAAGTTTAAATATTTTAATCATTCCAAGGTACTTTATCTTCTTAAAAGTATATTGTGTGTCTAGTAATCTATTAATGGAAATGGTAAAACTCTAGACAATAATTTGGATATCAAGGTGTTTGCTGTGGATTATTAATAATAAAAACCATTATGAAACATTTAAGTAACACCAGGTATAAATAAATTGTGGACCATCTTTACCTTAAAATATTGAACAATTTTTTAATAAGTGGGTTAATTATTCAATGTTAAGTGAAATATTACATGAAAACTCTAAAGTACCAAAACTATACAGTGTGATCTCAATAGGAGCAAAAAGGGGAAAAAAATAAAGACTAGCTATTTTCAGGTATTGAGATTAGAAGTGAGTTTTGTTTTCTTTTTTATTTTTATATTTTAATTTAATTTTAATCAGCTTAATTTTAATTTACTGTAATTAGTCAAAATAATTCATCAAAATTATAAGACAAAATAGTGGATACTATTCACTTTATAACATACTTGAAACCTCAGTCACATAAATGTTCTATAATAATTCTTTCAGGGTAGATCAGTGGTCCTAAGGGCTATGCTTGCATAACATGATGACCTTATAGATTTTAAATTCTTTTCAAGATGCCAAATTTCACTTTTGTTCAGTAGACAATGTAGTGAATAAGTAAAGAATTACTTTACAGGTCTCACTAGTAGCCTCTCACTGTCTTAATGTCAACCCTAAGGGTATATTGTTTGACAAGGTAAGTTAAAATTAGCTTAAGAGCTTAGGCCAGGGGTACCTGGATGGCTCAGTCAGTTAAGGATCTGACTCTTGACTTTCGATCAGGTCATGATCTCACAATTCCTGAGATTGAGCCTTGCATCAAGCTCCATGCATTGTGAGTCAGGCTCCATGCTGACAGCGTGGAGTCTGTTTAGGATTCTCTGCCTTTCTCTCTCTATCCCTCTCTCTCTGCCCCTTTCCTCCATTCATGTTCTCTCTCTCTCTCTCTCTCTCTCTCTCTCTCTCTCTCTCTTTCAAAATAAATAAACTTAAAAAAAGTCATGTGAAAAAAAAGAACTTAGGCCAAAGCATGCTCTTAAAAAAATACCAGATGTTGAGGCTGAATGGCCAAGATTATTTGTCGATATTGATCAAATTTACCAGCTAGTTGTTTAACCTCTGCTCTGGTCTGCCTTTGAATATAGATTTAGCTTTGGGTAGTCAAAGGAATCAATGGTGCAACATATTTCACTCTCTCTGCCTCATTTTTAAAGATATCATGACAAAATAACTAGCTCAAGAGTGAAAAACATAAACCAAGGAATGAAATTGTTTGACATTATGAAACTTATTAATACATCCCATTATCCAAAGAGAAGATATAAAGGTATTTGATCATATTTAATACCTATTCCAGCCAAAAACTCTTAAAAGCAAAATGTAGAAATACTACTTAATATGATAAAGAATTTCTATCACAAGGCAATAAAGAGCATCAAGTCAACAGGACAGGTAAATTCAAAGAGCCAACCAGTATCATTTCACTTTATTTTGGAAGTACTGGGCAATGAAATGATGACATGAATGGAAACCACTAATACTGAAAAAAAAAATTATCATTATTTTCAGATGATGTGTTGATTTTACTTGAAATTCCAAAAGGATCTACTGAAAATATATTAGAATTAATTAGTAACTGAGAAGGATACCTTATATAAATCTTGATCAATAACCATTAAGTAGAATGTATAAAATATTTCATTCATAACAGTACTGAAAAAAAATCACCTTAAAATATCTAGGAATAATGTTAACAATAAATATTGTGCTATAATTTTATGTAAATAATTATATTTCTGAAACTAAAGTATATTTATCATTTAATGAGACATAATCAAGCTTCTCAATAACTGCCATATTAAAAAATAGTATGACAGGCACCTGGTGGTTCAGTCGGTTAAGTGTCTGACTTCGGCTCAGGTCATGATCTCACGGTTTGTGAGTTCAAGCCCCAAGTCCGGCTCTGTGCTGACAGCTCAGAGCTTGGAACCTGCTTTGGATTCTGAGTCTCCCCCTCTTGCTGCCCCTCCCCTGCTTTCTCTCTCTCTTTCTATATATATGTATATATATGTATATATATGTACAAACTAAATAAACATTAAAAAAATAAAAAATAAAAAATAGTATGATAATTAATGGTTTTAAGTTATTTTAAATAAAAATTTTAATGAAATTCAGAAGAAAATCTAGAGAGCATAAAAAAAACTAAAGCCAAAAAAGAAAAAAAGGTAGTAAATAGAATATAATTGTTTTTAATATAAGGAGGATTCAAAATAGATTCCTCCAGATTTAAAATATATTACTTCAGTAATTAAAACAGTATAAAATTAATATTGAACTCTAATCAGAAAGTTACGATAACTGAACCAATCAACAAGAAACAAAATGTATAGGCATGCATGTATATGCATGCGTGTGTGTGTGTGTGCGCGCGTGTGTATATATATATACACACGCGCGCACACACACACACAAGGTAAATGTGGAATCAAAATAACTAAACAAAACAAAAATCATAGAAGAAGAGAAGAAAAGCAGAATGAAAAGTTCTGGAGAACTGGTTTCGTTATTTGGGGGGAAATACCAATTTAGTACCTGCTCCATGTTATGTATCAAAATAAATTCAGAGGATTAAAAATAAAATATTAGAAAATAATGTAAAACACTGGAAAAAAATTAAAGCCAAAACTAATCAAATGTATGATGGTAAAATGTCTTGCTAAATCAAACACAATGGAAGAGACAAGAAAGGAAAATATTTAACTTCTCATATTTGTCCATATGTAAGCATAAGTAATGATTACATATTTTAAAAAATTGCAGTAAATGTTCAACAAATGCTACTCATGAATAATATCTTTATTATACATAGAAACAACAGAAATCAATGAGAAAGTCAATAAAATCCCAATTGGTAAGTAAGAAAAGCAGAGGAAAACCACCCATAAAGGGGAATACAAGCTCCTTACAAAATTAGCATGGAGTATTTAAAATGAGAATATCCACTTCAGAACCATTTAAGAATGTGGTTAAATTAAAATTGACTTTCCCTTCATTCTTCACGAACTTACTGAATGACTATCTTCTGTCAAATATTTTTCTAGCAGCTAAAAATATAGTGTTTAATATGGCAAAGTCCCCATCTTCCTCAAATTTATAGTCTAGTGGAAGAAACAAATAGTAAAAATAAACATTGTAATTTATCTAATAGTGAGTACTATGGAGAAAATCAAACAAAGGAAAGGGTTACAGAGTCAATGGGTTGCCAATGGGACAGTTTTTCATGGGATCCTTTAAGAAATGTGCCTCTAATTTGATGACTTTCTGGCATCTAGTCAGAGGGAAGAGTAAGGACAATACGGTGATGGAAATAAAGGTGGAGGCTGAAAGAATCACAAAGTTCAGTGTGCTTGGGGAGAGTCCATAGGTAAAAGTGATAGAAAGGGGAACATCACTGGGGCGCCTGGGTGGCTCAGTCGGTCAGGTGTCTGCCTTTAGCTCAGGTCATGATCCCACAGTTCGTGAGTTCGAGCCCCGCGTCGAGCTCTGTGCTGACAGCTCAGAGCCTGGAGCTTGCTTCAGATTCTGTGTCTCCCTCTCTCTGCCTCTCCCTTCGCCTCTCAAAATAAATAAACATAAAAAAACAAAAAACAAAAAACAAAAAACAAAAAAAAAAAAAAACCAAAGGGGAACATCATGCAGGGCCAGCTCAGGGAATTTCATCTTGTTCTGATGCCAGATATTGTCCAAATGGTAAACTTTTTTTAAGGAGACAGAATTGGCAATGCTATTAAAAAAACATAAAATATCATGTATTTAATTCAGTAATCCCACTTCTGGAAATCTGTTCCTTGAAACTTATTCTCCCTCATGTCCTATATGATTACTTAAAACATTTCCAGTCTTCAAAAATTCCTTATCCCACCCCTTTACCACTATCCTACTCCTTCATCCTAGAGGATAAACTAACCCACTTTTGTTTCAGAAAAAAATGATCTGTTAGGTAGGAACTCCTTTAGGTCTCAATTTGGAGCCAGTGACTCATCTTTATACCCATCCTGGCCTCACATCCCCCTTCCTCTCTGGGGAAGGTACCCTCCTGCTGTCCCCTGCTTCTGTATCCAGCAGACTCTGACCCTTGACCCCTCCTTCCTCCTCTGGAATCCCCAGTAACTGTTTTTCCTCAATTATTTTTCCTTCTATTTCCTTCTATTTCTCCTTCTCTACAAACTTCTACCTCTGCACCAGTGCAACTCACTTCAAAAATTACCCATTGTTGAAGAAACAAAACAAAAAACTTTATCTTTCTTAGCCAACTTTTCTCAAAAATGTCCACTTTTACTGATGCCACTTCCTCACTTTCATTTATTCTCATAGTTTCTGCCATCTTGCTTTTGCTCCCATGCTTGCAGTGGAAACTGCTCTGGAAAATACCCCCAACTTTCTCTTTGTTACTACATCCCTTTTATATCCAACCTTTTGCTGTGGGTATGCTTTAGGGGTGGTCTTCTTCAGAGGGCGCACATAAAGCCACCAAGGAAGTATGAAATCTGGGTCCTAAATGTTTTATTATCCTCTCTGTAATGAGCCCTTAAATTATTTTGCACTACTCTTGGTGGAGGTATTATAAGCCACTCTTAAAATATCATTTGTATTACCTTAGCTTGGATTAATTCCATGTATAAATCCTTGGGGAAAAACAAAACAAAGCACAGAACAGTCCGAGTAATGGGTCAACAAGCAAACAATCTCATCTGTGATTTAGAAAGGAAGGCTTCTGACTGTGGGCAGCATGGGGAGGTGCTGACTCCAGAGCAGGAAGGTTGAAAACCTCTAGAACATAACTTAGCACTGGTCACTAGATGAAGGAAACGTGTACACACCAAATGAGAGGAGGGAGCACATAAAAAGATAGGGGAGGGCTGAAGACATACTTTTGTTTTTCTATAATCTAATGATCTACTAAAAGCTGGAATATGTATGTGCCTGATGGTCTCTTGGAAAGAGACCTGTTTTTGTTCTTCTCTAAGTAAGGACTCTATCCTTGTGCGTCGGGAATTGTAAATAGGCTGCTTTATGAAATGGAAGGCCAAAAAAGAAGGAGGAGGGGGAGGAGGAGGAGGAGGAGGAGGAGGAGGAGGAGGAGGAGGAGGAGGAGAAGCATTAACTCAGGCAAGAGATGCCACCTTCTATTCATTTCAGATGCATCCAGTTTCCTAACACTTACAGCCAGCCAAACTGCAGGATAAAGTACATACAGTAAAATTATACAGACTTGCAAAAATTCTGATTTGAATTCAGGGTATTAATAGCAGAAGGAATGTTCTTCTGGGAGTAATCTAAGTGTTATATTTACCTTTGGTTTGAGAATATTTGCAATGAGGAATTTCAAATGCAAATATTTTAAAAGCATAGCATGTTGGTAGAGAGACACTGTGGGCACTTCTGTTTTCCTTAAATTAAAAAAAGAGGTTTTTCTTGACTTTTTATTGGAATCCTAATGAGACCATAATTACGACAGCAAAAGGGGAGACTGCAGCTGTTAAAAGCTCGGTGTTACTGTACATATAGTCCCTGCACTAAATTGAAAAAAATAATTCTAAAACCATTCAAGAGAAGGGGAAAAAAGATGATTTAGCAAAACAAATCTTAACTACTTATATCCTTAGTATGCATGGATTTTTTCTAATGCAGATTTTTTGAAATCTGGCTGTCCTGCTTCCTCTTAACTATTCTTTTCATTTTAATTGGACCATAGTATAATACACTTTAAAAAGAAGACCCACCTTTGTTTTTGTCCCTTCCACACATACCCAACTTCCCACACCTGTTAAATGTTATGATATGAAACTAAACATCTCCAAAGGCTAAAGGCTCAACTATTTTTTGTTCGGCTACAACCCTGTTTGGAAGTTCTGAATGCCTGTGTATGGGACAGAGAATTTCTTTGAACACAAGACTTGTGATTACAAGGACTTTCACCTTCTGGTTCAAGGCAGCTATTTGTATTTTTGCTACACCTGACCATAGGAAGCATTATTTCTCTTGAACCAATGACCATGATCAATTGGGTAAAATTTAATTTTTAATTAAACAGTTCCAAAATGGTGCCCTCATTCTTCTGGTCATGTCCTAGACCTGGACTCAGACAAATAAACATTTTTTTTATAGAACAAAGAGGATGCTCAGAGTAGATCCTAAGCAAAAATGTGCTCAGATTGACTTGTCATTAATGGTACTTGTTAACTTGATAGACATTTTCAACCAGAAGTTCCAGTAGCAAAAATCTAATCCAAATCCTATTTTTCCCTTCTTTGGCTGGGAAAATGAAGCCCTGTGCATTCGCAAAGCAGTGGAAGAAATACAGACTGGCAAAGAGGCAGGAGTCTTCCAAGTACTATATATAATGGAGCACAGCTGACCTTGTTTTGTTCCCCAGCCATCACCCAGAACTTCCTGAAGAGCACCTCAAGGGCATCTCCCCAAGTTCTATTCCAACCAGAGCCTTCAGGAAATGGTAATGTCAAGAGCACTGATGCCCTCCTCACATCTTATTGTGCACTAAAAGGGGAGGATGCTGTTATCAAGTCTAATAAAATACATTTATGCTTCAAACTCTGATCAACATGAGTCTCCACCACAACCAACAAAACAGCAACCTTTCAGATTGCTATTTTGGAAACCTAAATTTATTTCTCAGCTCTGTGATAACTGGACTGTCCTTATATCCAGAGTTTACAAAATCTTCTAAAACGCTGTGCTCTTGGTTTGGTGACTTATCAGCTTATATTACAGATGAATAATGCATGTCTGACCTAGCCATTATCAGAGAGCTGTTATCTGGTCACAAATAACACAAGTGTTTTCAAAATGAGCTGAGGTTACATTACACAGAGTTCTTATATTTCACACAGAAGGATAAAAGCTGCTTTTCATATAATCACTAATTGTAAATAGTTGTATTTATTTCCGGATTTTTTAAATAAGTCAGTCACTAAATTTGATCAATGTAGCATATCCATTTGTAATCCATGTTATTTCCCCCTTTTTGATTCTGATATACCCCACCACCTCTGCTGCACCCTCACAACAGCTCCTAACCCTGGCATCCATTTCTTACCCACTCTTACATCTCACAAAAATAATACCAATTATGGGGCGTGTGGGTGGCTCCGTTAGCCATCTGAGTCTAGATTTCGGCTCAGGTCAGGATCTCACAAGTTCATGAGTTCGAGCCCTGCGTCAGGCTCTGCGTTGGTAATGCAGAGCCCGCTTGGGATTCTCTCTCTCTCCCTTCTCTCTCTGTCTCTCTCCCTCTCTCTCTAAATAAATAAACTTTAAAAAAAAAAAAAAGAATACCAGTTGCAAAGACAAAAGGTATCTCTACTGTCAAAGATTTATGTGATCAGACCTTCCTGAAAGGAAGACTATAACCATTGCCCTGACAGGACCAGGACCATGAAGAATATGGATATGGGAGGTGATGTCTGCTCTGCCTGCCAGATAGGCTTACACTGTTTTCATTGCCTTGTCCTGTTTTTTACTCTGTCCTATTTGTTTATGGAAAGAAGCAGTTGTATTCCACACTTGTGGAATCAGGAGCCAATGAAACAAAAGGTTACACCATCCAATTTTTGAGGGGAGTGACACAAGAGCATGCCTTCCTTTTGGCCCCACGGTATTGTGTATACATAGAACTCAAAAAATATCCAGAGAGGGGCGCCAGGTGGCTCAGTCGGTTAAGCGTCCGACTTAGCTCAGGTCACGATCTCACGGTCCAGGACTTCGAGCCCCGCGTCGGGCTCTGGGCTGATGGCTCAGAGCCTGGAGCCTGCTTCCGATTCTGTGTCTCCCTCTCTCTCTGCCCCTCCCCTGTTCATGCTCTGTCTCTCTCTGTCCCAAAAATAAAATAAACATTAAAAAAAATATATCCAGAGAACCCAAAAGATGCAGTAGTAAGATTGACAATGTCTTCTATGGTAACCTTTCTACTGGCTCACTCTTTTTGTCCTATAAAATTTTCCTTTTTTTAATAGCAGGATTTTTTTCTGATTTTAAAGTAAGATATATTTATTCTGCAAAAATATTTTAAAAGGAATAAAACCTAAAATTAGATTAACTCCAACATCTGGAGGTAGCTATGTGTTTTCATACTTCGTGTGTGTATGTGTGCACTTTAAACAATAATTGTGATCATGCTTACCACGCTCATGTTATACTGAAATTTCTTAAGTTGTATGTCATCACCAAACAAGAGGACTTTTAATTGGATTCTTAAAGACATGAACATCTGTGTCAACATTTATTTAGTCATTTCCCACATTTTTGGACATAAGTTGTTTCCCACACCAGCACCTCTGCTATCACTGTCAGAGGCAAAAGTCTTTTACGCCCACTTGTCTCTGCATACACTGAGTTCCTACAGCCTCAGATTATCTGCATCCACTGAAGAAAAACACCAGGCAGAGATAAAAAGGTTTGGGGATTATAATTCACCAAGCTTGCTCCTTAATGCTTTACTTAGAGAGTCTATCATTGCCTCATCTTTGGATCCTTCTTCTCTCTCTAGAACCAGTCCACATCTCCCTTTCTCAGCATACCTCCTTTTTTCCGTTTCTTGACTTCCTGGATCTATCTCAGCATGGATCAAATTCTGGCTTCCCATATCCACAAATCCAAGTCCCTCTGGTCAACCTACCATTCTACTACGGCCCATGCCCCAGCATCACACCTGCTACAATCAGAGCTTTGCTTTACCACTAATTATTTTCCACTCATCTCCCATGATCTGCTCTCCTTACTCCACTCAAGTTGCAAAAATAAATACCATAGGCTAGGGGGCTTAAACACTTGTAATATATTTTCTCACAGTGCTAGAGGCTGGGAAGTCTGAGATCAAAGTGGCAGCAGGGTCTGTGTCTGGTGATGCCTCTCTCCTTGGGCTGCGGATCACGGCCTTCTCACTGTCCTCACATGGCCTTACCTTGGAGCAGGCATGAGAAAAGAGATCTGTCTTCTTATAAGGCCACTCATCCTAACAAACTGAGACCCACCCTTTTGACCTCATTTAACCTTAATCTGCTGCTAAAAGCCTTTTCCCCAATTCATTCACATTGTACGGTTAGGGCTTCAACATAAGAATTTAGAGGGGAAACAATTCAGTCCATAGCATCCCCTTCAAATAACATGCAGATTTCATCAATACCTTGACTATTCCAAATTCTTTCCTAGAGAAAATGCTCAGACTCCCCAATGATGGCAACATCACTCCAAAAGCAGGTCAGGCTTGCAGACCTAGTGTAATCCAGCTGCAATGAATTCAGGTTCAACTCCAACAAAAAATATTCTCATAAACATTCAGATGATCCTTCAGTTGACTGTCCCCCAGTTTGTTTCTCTGCCTTAAATATGGCACACCTCAGACACTGCTTCTGATTACAAACCTGTCTGGCTCCCAAGTTGCAAAACAGCAGCAAATATTAACTAATCAATGTTTTATGGTTGTAATTAAACTGTGCACTCACAAATAAAATGTAACACTTAAAATCAGGTCCCAATTTCTCAAAGCTGCATTAATATTTATAAAATGATTATTGCAGACGGGCACATTCTTTTACTGCTTATTAAGGCACATAGTACTCACTCAGGACCAGTAAATTCTTAATTATCATAGAAGTCGAAGGCCATGGTTTCTCAGTTCCTTCGCCTTGTCCCGACAACTTCCCACCTTCTGAGGCCTCTTTTATGGATAAGCTTCTGGTCTTTTTCACTTCCCTGCCTTTCTATTCCCAAGAGATGCTACCTTAAGACAGATCTTCTGAGAGAAAGCTAATGGAACTGTGATTTCCCTTATGACTCCATGGAGTAAATGGAGCAAAATGGTCCATCCTCAGCTAAACAGCTGCTTCCAGCTTTTCTAGGAATTTTGCAGCCCAAACGATGACAATTTCTCTCCCCTAAATCCCACCCATAGTTGTTTCCACCAGACCACCATCATAGTCTATTATTAGCCAATATAAGATCTATAATATCTCAATGGCATTTTTGTAGAGGTAAAAATCACATACTTATATAATAGAGGTGGGAATTGATTTCCATGGCGATAGCTTGAGCTCTGAAGCAATACAATATTTTAGAAATATTCATTAGTCCAAAAGGAAACTTTAAATGGTAAAAATGAACTAACCCCACCAGCTGGCAGCATAACAGAGCAGAGAGGGGATAACACATTTGGCCAAGTCATAGCCATCTGAGCTTTGAGACTACACAATCTCAGCCCCTTGTGGAGGCTCAGGTTCCTTTTCTACTTGGCAGAATGTTATTTCCTGATGTACAGAAAGCAAGAAAATGGTTTTGGGGAAGTACTTATAGGGCCCCAACAGTATCAAATAGCTTTTTACAAAACATTTTGATGAGCTAACTTGAAATTCATCAGAAATTTACCGATTATATTTATTTCATGCAAATATTCTTTTCATAGAATTATAGACTAGGAAGGGAACTTGGGGATTATTAAGTCTGAATCTCTCATTTTACAGATGAAAGTAGTAAGGTGACATGAAATTAGGTGTCTGTGGTTGATCAATTTTATGCTCAGAAAAAAAGTTAGTTGACTAGAAAAGTGTTACCGACACTGTGTAGAATAGATTCAGCTATTACTTACATGTATGAGAATTTAATAGAAACTGTTGATACTAGCAATTATAGAGGTGGAAGAAGGAGCAGCCCTGATGTCTTATTAATTCAGAGCATAGAAATATACATCGACTCCATAATATTTCCACAGCCTGCTATGGGAGCTTGAATTCCCACCATTAGAATCATCTCATGGAGTTTTAGATTTTTATCACTATGGAAACTTTCAGATGTATGCAAATTTTATTTGTGTACAATGAAAGCTATAATACATTAGCTCACTATATTAGCATAAATTACATTATCGACATATGTAAGAATTAGATAGGACAAGCAGATACACTTACTGGTAAGAAACACAGGGAAATTGAAGAGGTCTGGTGTCTATTCCTCCTGCCTAAGAAAACAAGATGGTGCAAAGGATGGAATGTGCTGAAGAATTTAGACACTTGAGGATTAGGTGGGAGAAATAGGAGGAAGGGATTTATAAAAAGTCAGATATGCCAAAGAAAAACTTTGCTCTCTTGGTCATTCAGATAGGATTCACAGGCACCTGTTTAATTAATGGGAAATATTAAATTCATTTTAAGCAAGCAAACATGAAAGGAAATCAGTGGTGGATTAAGTAGCAGTCTGTTTAAGGAAAAGAACATGGAATCTGGGGTCAGATAGATGTGGCTTGAAAGCATATCTTTCATCTACCAGCTACATGATCTTGAGCAAACCACTTACATTTGAGCAACAGTCTCTTCATATGTAAAGCAAGAATAATAGTACTTTTTAAGAGTTGTTAAAAGAATTGTGTCTGGCATATTGTAGACATTCAAGAGCTAGGAGCTACAAGAAAGAAGGGGAAATTCTACATTGCTGGAAACTTAAAATTGTAAATGAAGCACCCCCAATTGCCAAATTCCAGCCAGTCTATCCAGTAAGATTCTTACAGGATGAGGCTTCCACCCCTTCACACCTGCCCCTCCATTTCTGTACCAGTCTTCCCACATTTTTGTCACAGAAACAAACAAAATGCATGAGGAGGATCACTTTGTAAGACAACAGTTTTCAGAACCAGAAGCCTGGGTTGGGGAGGATTTGGGGGACAGGATTTAGGAGATCTTTCACTTCACTCCCTATCTTCTACCCACAATGCTTTGTATCATTCACAACAGCAAAGGGCTTCCTGTAGAGTAGAGAGCTCAGGAAGCTTACTCCAGAACTCGCTGATTCCTCCTTACAAAGTTCCAAGGTTTGCTGATACATCCATGTTCACCTTGATATTTAGCACATCATTGTTACTACAGCACCATGGCTCTACCCATCACTCCACCACCTGTATCTGTGATCTGTAAAAAAAATATACTTAGCTAAGGTTTTGCCACTGAGGACTTAAAATTCAAACATAGGAACAGGAATTCCAGGAGACCAACATGCTACAGTACCTAGCTTTCAGACAGGAATTATTTGGAAACTATATGTCCATTTTAAAAGCTGGTAAGCACCCAGAAATTTTCTGGAGGAATGTGTACAACTTTGATGTTGTCATTTGGTAGATGTCAGCAGGAATGTGGCGGAGGGCACAGCCTCACTAGCTCTAGCAATTAAAAAAAAATCAATAATAAAATTAAAATTAAAAAGAAAAATTCTTTACCTGTTCATTTTCTAGCACTGTGATGTTGTAGTCCTGAAAAATGGCGATTTGGTCATGATGAAGCATATGATATTTACATTTACTCAACAAAGGAAAAATCCATACAATCCATTTGCCAAACACACCCCAAAAGGAGACTCTATGCAGCTGAACACTCTTATTAGGTAGTGTGGTTGAGGTGAGATTTTAGTGTCTGCAAATATCACGAGTGAAGATTTTTAGATTATCATCTTTAGATCCCCCAGGCCCTCAAATCTATCATATGCTATGAAAATAGCTCATGGGCATCCTAAGTAGTTAACAGTGACTGTAAAAGGGCTAACTCATCTATCACTAGGCTTCCATCCAACACATTAGAGAAGTGACTTGTTTAATGAACCCCATTCAGTTGGTTTTGGCATCCCCAGTAGTTCCTTCCAATCCCACCACAATGTCCACACACCCCACTCCCTCTAGAAATCTCACCAGAAGCCAAGTTGTACCAGCTTGTTCTTCTGAGCTTTTACCAGCCATACAGCTGCTCTCTCAGATCCAGCTTCCATCACTCAACTGGTCTCTGTGATTTTTGTTCTCATTTGGGATATAGCTATGTCTGTACCCATCTCTCTGTCTCTCTGTATACAAAAATTTTCTTTGTTCTTTTTTTTTTTAACAAAATAACTTTTCAATAGTAAAGGTAAATATATTATTTATTGTAAAACTTTAAGATGATAAAGATATTATAAAGATAAATTAACTTACTATTCACTCATAATTCCGATGCCAAAAAACAACCACTGTTAAAATTTTTGAGTATGTAATTAGGCTTTCATATGTATAAAACCCAGGTATTTACAAAATTAAAATCGTAACATACACCATATTCTGTACTTTAAAAACAAAAAACAGCATTCTATGGTGATTCTCTCTACATGCCAGTACATGCTTATTTCTTCATTCTGATATCTTGTCTGGTTCCTTTGGCTTGATGTCTATTTAGACAATTTGATTAGCTCCTGACTCCATCTTTCCTTGTCCAATGTCTTGCCATTTTATTTTTACCCTTGTCCACAAGCCCACAGAATAAAGCTATTAAAACTGGGTTCTTCCCACAGAATAACAGACTGAAATATGCAGTCCTGGATTGGATCCAGGACTAGGAATAATCACTATAAGGGCTTTACTCGGGTAATAGATGAAATGTGAACAAACTATCTAGAAGCATCATCAGTAAAAAATAGTCACTGTTCTTTAATAATGAAACTGAATGGCCTTATTCTTAGGAAACATACACTGAAAAATTTAGAGGTAAAGGAGCAGTATTTGTGTAGCTCACTCTCAAATGGCTCAAAAAATTAAAATTAGATAGAGATAAAGCATATGTGGTAAAATGTTAACAATTGATGCATTTGAGTTAAAAGTACACAGGATTTTTCTCCTGAAATTTTTGAGTTTAAATTATTTCAAAAGAAAAGTTAAAAATATATATGCCAACTCCCTAATGAATTTAGGTGAAACAAACAAACAAATTAAAAAAAAAAAGAGAGAGAAAGATATAGGGAATATCTTTGTCTAAGAGTATGTTTATGCCCCTGACATTAAACTAAGCATACTATTTTAGGATTAAATCCCTCAGAAATCACCAAGTACAGTTTGTCTCACTTAAAAAAAAACAAAAACAAAAGTAGTTACCTTGTCTAAGACAAAACAACATATTTTCACTCCCTGTCTTACTCACTACATGGCTCTTAATCTCTAAGACTGAGAAATGCATGAAATGTTATTGCTTGAGATATCCCTACTCCAGAATTTATACTAAAATTTACTGGAAAGAAAATGAGCAAGTTCTTAATTTCTTTTAATTGAAACTAGACAGTTCAGTTCAGATTCCAGACATTATAAAATCTATTCTAAAATGAATGGTGGGCAGATTGAAACATAAACACACACACACACACACACACACACACACACACACACACACACCTACCTTTAAACTCAAGACCATAGACAATTTTACTTTTGTTAGGATTGGTATCATGTGTACAGTTTACAGTTTTCAGTAACATAGCAACATTTGCTGTGTGTAACAATAGCATCTAAAATAACATAATAAAAAAAGAATTATCTGCGATTAGAAATGAACTGTTAAAACTACACTAGTCAGTGCCAAAAATCAAGGGACTTTATTAGTATTTCAGTAGCTGCAGTGAAAAGCCCCTCTGGGTGCCTAGAAAATCTACCCCCTTAAGCTTTCCACCCATCCTCCTCACTAACATGGTAATGGGCTTTGTTAAATTCAAAGACAGTTACGTCAGCAATTTGTGGCCTCTTGTGGGTTTTCCAGGCCTATAAAGCACACAAATTATATCCAAATATTGGCCTGAAAAATTAGTAAGCTATAGGGTTTGTGTTATTTTAGCCAAGCTTTACTGGTGTAAAAGAAACCTAGGGACCCTAAAACTCAGTAGTTTCTTTGCCGCTTTATTATTTTCTTTTATGGTGGGCTGATTCTGATATGTTAATATCACTTTTTACTTTTCTTTTCTTGCTTCGTTATTCTATTATTTTTATTATTTTTGTCTTGTTTTGTTTTCTTTAACACCCAAGGAAAATTTTGGCAGATGTTAATTAACATTACATTTCTGGTACCTTTATAAAACTCTGTTCTTTGGTCTTCTGTTTGGAATTGAGCTATTAGAAAATATCTAAAATTATTTTCTTTTTTTAGAAGCTTTCACGACTATCCCAGGAAATGACAATGCCCTTTGTAACAAGTTGCAAATCCCTATTCATAGGATTCCATACATCAGAGTGTGATGCAGTAGCTGAATGGAGTTACAGCTTTGGCTGGGCCAGGTAAGAATACCCCCAAAGAATGAAACTACTCATGGTTATCAGAATCTCCTGTGCATTAATTTAATGAGGAAAAGCACTAGCATTGGGAGTCCAAACACTTGAATCCAACACCAGATGTTCACTTACTAGCTTTGAACAACTGTGGCGAAATTTCTTCCTTTTTTTTTAAGTATGATTATATATTTTTTTAATTTTACAGTAAAATGCAAATAGGGAAAAACATACAAAATATATATTGCTGAATGAGTTATTTAAAGTTAAACATCCTTGTAAATAGTCACTCCAAGAGGCTTCCAGATGGTCTGTCCCATTCACAATTCTTCTGTCTCCATAAATAACTTCTATCCTGACTTTTATAACAATGAAGATAGAGGGAAGTGTTTGCTATAAAAGTCAGAATGGTTGTTATTTGTGGCCAAATTTGTAACCTTATTTTCTTCATGGGAGTAATACTGAGAATAACGGCAACACTAATTAACTCACAGTGGTGTTTGGCAAAACAAAACATAAAAACAAACACACAAGATGCATATGTTTAAGGGTTCTACAAACTATAAAGATCTCTACCAAAAGAAACGGTTCCTTAAAAACAGGGAGGGGGATAAAACATAAAAGACCCTTAAATATAGAGAACAAACAGAAGGTTACTGGAGGGGTGGGGGGGTGGGGCTAAATGGGTCAGGGGCATTAAGGAATCTACTCCTGAAATCATTGTTGCACCATATGCTAACTAACTTGGATGTAAATTAAAAAATAAATAAATTTAAAAGAAATGGTTCCTATTTAACTGAGCGAGTCTCAGGTACGGGGTCTGGTCTAACTGCAACACATGAATCTGACCAGAAGTATTACTAATAGCTCTTATCATTCATATTTATGTGCTGGGAGCTGCGGGGAGTTAGACTCTAAAGTTTTTCATAATATTATTTATCAAGTAGGAAGATAATTACGTGTAGCAACTGGGAAACATAAGTGTTAATAAAAGTATGTTTATTGTAGACTACTTACACTTTAATATGATATTTTCCACTAGACCACATTTTTTCCCCATCTTCTAGTATTTAATGTTCATAATTTAATTCCCACAAACATTAGTACGGATCTCCAAAGGTCAAAATCCAAGAGGGAAATGGAGGCTTTGCTGAATAAAGTTATTTACATAGTTAATCAGGAGCTAAAACCCAGGAGAAATGCAAATCACCTTGTTTCCAGAGAAGGAACAGTAGTATAGTCTTTGGCCAGCATTCACACCCCAGAGACAAACAAAAGCTTTGACTTTCTTCCCTTGAACTTCTTTTGTGTATGTGATCTTACTTGGTTTCAGTTTTCAAGTTTATAGAAATAATCTTCTGGGTGAACCAAGGTCAAAACACCAACCTGGGGTTTAACTGCTGATCAAGCAAACAGGATGTCCAAATATTTCCCCGAAGCAATAAACCATCAGTTAATGGTGTCATTCCCTCCCATAATGCCCTCTTGGACCAACAGGAAATGTACCTTCATTTTGCTGGCCGTGAGTAGTAGTATCCATTTTAAACACTATATAAAACCGATCACATCAGGATTTCTAGCTCCATTCAAGGATGGAAACTTGTAGTGAATTACAGGCTGTCTTCTTTCTTTCTGTTTCACTGAACTGTTACATGATCTGATCCGGGTGGCTCCTTTATTTTAAAAAAAGACCATAGGGAGCACCAGAGAAGGATACTAGGCTAGAATTAGAAACCCTTAATTCTAGTCCAATTTCTGCCTCTATGCATTATTGTACAAGTCATTTTAAAACAATGAGTAAAATTCTGAAAAGTGTGATTTAAATTCTGAACAGCAGCATTATTTATAACCTCTCCACTTGAAAAGGTTTTGGCTGTAGATTATAAGAGTAGGGTATGTGATCAAAATGAACCATGGTGAGGATATTGGTAAGTGAAAAGACAATAGTCAAATGGGTTTGAGGGAGAAACATAAAAAGGGTTTGAGGGGATAGATGTTAGTGGAAATGCTTTAAGAAATGTGCAGCAACCCTTTAAAAACTGGCACTTCCCTAATGCTTCACTAATGCCTGGACAATACCGTTCACCTAAGTAAGCTTACGGTATGTTTTGTCAAAAGTTATCTTCGGTTCATTTGTTTTGAATGGTAACTACACTTCCCGTGGTAAGCACTTTATAATGTACATAATTGTCTGATTACTATGTTGTACACCTGAAATTAATATGTCAACTATACTTCAATTAAAAAGTTTTAAAAATCTTAAACTATCTTTGTTTCATGTTAGATCATAAAGCTGGAGCCTTTCTTCTCAGATTATAATGTAGCTACTCCTTCGCTATTCTATTTTTCCACACCTGATAAAACTACTTTTTATCTACTCTTGTTATGACCTTAAGTCCAGGCTCCTCTGATTTTCCTAAACCAATTTCTCTCTCCTCAGTTTCTGGCTCTTTTTTAACTCCTTACCCAGCCTGAAACCCATGGTTACCTGTTTTGATGCTTTCTCCTCTAGCAATTCTGGAACTCATTGCCCCTTTGTTTTTCTTTGATTCAAATTTGCACCCAGATAACCCCTATTCTCCCCTGTGTAAGACAGCAGGCTTCCAAAGAATGTTAAACCAAGAAACATGGCTGAGTGAGTACACTGCCAATGTGAGTAACCCCAATTTAGTGGATCCTTGTCTATTCCTTCAACCATCTCCTATCACATTTTTATAGTGACCGTTCTATGCTTACTGTGTGTTTTTAAATGCCAGCTCAGCTGTTTCTTCCAGCTGCTCATCTACTAGGGTTGACTCAGTGTATTCCCTCAACATTATTCCCTATCATGTTCATCATGATTGCTCGGAGTTTTTCCATATTCTTTAAACACTTAATATCTCTTTGCCACTCACAGATCAAAACCTCCTCCCAAGGTTCAAGTTTCTGGCCTCAGCATCCTAGTTACTATAAAAATTCCAAATGTACTGATAAATATAAATGTTATGATTTAAAAAAAAAAATCTGTGCCCCCTCCTCTTGCCCTCACTTCCACTTAACCTGATGAAACCCTAGCCTTTCTACAGTGAGTTTCAAATCCACTTTTTAAAAAAATAGTATTTAATAGAGGAAAACTAGGCTCTCTGAGAATTTTTTTCCCAATCCAATTCCCCTCTTTCTCAATCTAGAGATAACCAGTATGTATTCTCAATTTAGTACCAATTTTTTCATGCATTTTTTATAATTTCATGTATTTGTTTATGAAAAATATATAGTATGGTAGAGAGAAAAGTGGTCTCCTAGGATGTCCATGTCCCAATCCTCAGAACCTGTGAATATTTTCTCTTACATCAAAAAGGGCCTTATACAAATGTGACTAAAATTAAGGACTTAGATGTGATTAAAGGTAAGGACGAAGTGAGGAGATGATCATTGATTATATGGGTTGGCCCAACCCAATAACATGGGCCATTCATAGTAGAAGAGGAAGGCAGAAGACTGGATCAGAGAGATGCAACATAAAAAGGACACAAGCTGCTATTGTTGGCTTTGAACATGGAGAACAGGGTTTGGGGGTTTCAATAAGGAAAAAGAGCCACAGAAGAAAGGGGCATGTAGATACTAAGAATCACCCTTAGTTTATGGCTAACCAGAAAACAGAGACCTTAGTCCTACATCCTCAAGGGACAGAATGCTGTTAACAAGCTACATAGCAAGGAAACAGAATTTCCACTAGGGCCTCCAGAAAGGAACACAGCTTGCCAACACATTGATTTTAGTTCGGTAAAACCTGTATTAGACTTCTGACTTTACAAAAGTAAAATGATTAATTTGTGTTGGTTTAAGCCACTAAACTTGTGATAATTTGTGATGTGTTCAGAAAATGAACACATATTATAGTTTTCTGTGTCCCAATGCTATACAAAAGTACACACCCCTCTGCTTTATTTTTTAACCACATGATTATATTTTGGGGATAAACCAATACTGATAGATGTAGTTCTAGCTAATTTATTGTATGTTCTATGATGCTTTATAAATATTCTACAACTTATTTATTATACTGTTTATTGATATGTAAGAGGTTTTCTCCTTAATTTTTTTACTAGTAATACTTTTTTAAAGTTTTTACCCCAGCTTTATTGAGGTATGACTGACAAATAAAAATTGTTTATTTAGACTGCACATTATATTTATGGTGTACAATATGATATTTTAATATACCTACACATTGTGAAATGGCTACCACCACCAAGTGAATTAACACATCTATCACCTCACATAGGTACTATTTGTATTCTTGCAGTGAGAAAACTTAAGACCCACTATCTCAGCAATTTTCAAGTTTATAATAGAGCATTATTAACTGCAGTCACTATGCTAATACATTAGATTCCCAGAACTTATTCATTTTAACTGAAAGCTTGTACCTTCTGACCAATTATCTCCTCATATTCCACCCCCCCCCCCCCCCCCAGCCCCTGGTAAACACTGCTCTACTCTCTGGTTCTGTGAGTTTGGCTTTTTTTAGATTCCACATTTAAATGAGATTAGACAGTATTTGACTTTCTACGGCTGGCTTGTTTCACTTAGCATAACGTCCTCCAGGTCCACCTATGTTATCCTAAATGACAGAATTTCCTCATTTTTTTAATGGCTGAATAATATGTATATTTTATGTCTATACCACATTTTCTTTATCCTTTAATCCATCAGTGGATATCTAGGTTGTTGTCATATCTTGGCCATTGTAAAATAATACTGCAATGAGTATGGGACCATTGGTATATTTTCCAGAAACTGATTTTCTTTCTGTCATATATATGTAAAAGGGAGATTGCTGAGTTACATGTTACTGCTGTTTTTAATTTTTTGAGGAATTTCTATGGTGGATTTTTTACTTTCTCTAATTCTGAAATGAACTATTAAAATTTATTTGTTTACTCGTGCATGATTTTCTCCTAATTATATCTACAGATAGAATTTCCAAGTCACACAGTATATGCAGATCAGGCACTTCACGACTTATTGCTACTTTGCCCTCAAAATGAGTGTACCAGTTCACATCCCTGTTGTTAGTGGACGAGAGTTTGTTAGTCTTCCTCTTTGCCAACATTTGATTTTTGTCAGACCTCTTAATTGTTGACCATCTGATGAATATGAAAAGGCCTCTCCTTGTATTTTCAATTTGCAATTCTGAAACTTCTAGTGAGATTAAATTAAGAAGACTTTTGCATTCTTTTTCAGTGAATTTCTTGTTTACAGTCTCATTTTGCTATTGGGTCATTTTCTATTTTCTTATTGATTTGTAGTTATTTATAAATTCTGGATATTAATTCCTTGTTATTTATAACTTTTAATTGTACGCATTTTCTTTGTATTTTATTAATAGCACCTTTTCAGGGGACCTGAGTGGCTCAGTTGGTTAAGCCTCTGATTCTTGATTTTGGCTCAGGTCAGAATCTCAGAATCTCACTAGTTCATGGGTTCAATCCCCTCATTGGGCTCTGTGCTGACCGTGCAGAACCTACTTGGGATTTTCTCTCTCTCCCTCTCTCTCTCTGCCCCTTCTCTCTCTCTCTCTCTCTCTCTCTCTCTCTCTCTCTCTCTCAGAATAAACTTTCAAAAAATAGTACCTTTTCTTGAAGTTATGTTTTGTGTTTAAAATAGTCATCTTTACTAATCTTTTAAAATTATGGTTTTTTTTCTTATTTAAGAAATTCTAACCTCAGATTATGGATATTCCTTTCTGACTTGTTTGTTTGTTTGTTTTACATGTACAAATGGTTAATCTATCTGGAAGTGGTTCTTGGATTGTGTTAAGTAGACATATTTTTTCCCAGATCAATCAACCTAGCACCACTTACTAAACAGTTTATTTTTTTTTCACCAATCAATTTTAATGCCCCCTCTGTAACACACCAAATTTCATATATGTGTTGGACCTTTTTCTGGACCCCCTATCCTGTTTCATTAGTTTATTTGTTTTTACTCATGTGCAACTATCAAGTAGCCTTAATTACCATAGTGTTAGAATGTCTTGATATCTGTTGTGTGCTTCCATTTTGTTATTCTATTTCTCAAAATTGTGCTTGCTATTTTTGCCCCTTGGTGTTTCATATGAATTCTAGGAACTACTGGTCAACTTTCATAATAAATTATGTTGGTACTTTCATTGAATTGCACTTTATTAGTTAATTAAAAGAAAAGCCACTCTTTTATTACATTGCTGAGTATTCCAATTCACAAACATGGTATATGTTGTCATTTAGTTAACACTCATTTGCTACATTTATTCCTAGAAACATTATGCATTTATTTTCTATTTATTGCAGGTGTATAAAAATGCTAAAGATTTCTTTTTGTGGAGCATTTATGTGACAACCTTACTGAATTTCTACATATTCTAACAGTTTATTGAGTTGCTGGGGTTTTTTCTAGTAGACAATCATATTGAAAAGAGCTACTGTAGTCTTTATACCTTTTATTTTCAACATTGTTACTTTGTTTTAGACATCAATTCAATGCTGAATACAAGGATGCTAACAGGGATCCTTGTTATGTTCCTGAGTTGAAATTAAGTCTTTCCTTTTTTGTTTAGTTCTTAAATGTATGGCTTTTCTTTTGTTTCCACTGTCCATGGAAAAGGCACATAAGTTACAGACAACCATTTCCTTAAAATGTGGTAAAATTTCTCTGCAAAACTGTCTGAGCCCAGTTTTATTTGGGGGAAGGATGATGGTGGCAAATATTTTTGTTTGCTGATTACATTTCCCAATTTAATATTAACTATACATGCCTTTACTCTGTAGTGAGTCCATTTGGGTAACATGTGTTTTTCCCCAAATACTACCCACACCCCATAAGCTTTAACTTATACAGGCGTTATCTTGTTCATTATGTTCTCTTATGGTTTTTCAGGATATTTATAATGCATCTTTAGTGAATGCATGCTACAGACACAAACATTACATTCTTGGGGCACTTTCCCTCTCCCTCTCAAATTTCATTTATTGCTCTAAGTCAGCATTTCATATGGACTGAGCTCCTGTGCAGTGTTTAAAACTGTATCACAAATGCACTAAATCTGACTAAGCTTCCATTACCTAAATACAACATTTCTAACATTAAACTCATTACTAACACGACCATCACCCAGGAGCTCCTACTCCTAAGCCAGGTCATCGTTAAGACAGTACTTGCAGCCATTCAGACTAAATAGTTCAATTCACTCTTTAACTTCTCTATCCAGTCTACAGGATTACAGAATCATCACGGCATCTCCCAAATCTGTCTGTCTCTTTCCATTCCCGTTGTACAACCCCCAAACATCACCTTAGCACTTCATTTTCTAAGCCACTCTGGCAGTCTTTTTTAATTTACCATACTGCTTCCCTACAGTCCCCTTTTCTAATACATTCTGCTCGCCCCCCCAATCACACATTAATCTTGTGTATGATATGTTTGTAAATAAGTGGTCTTTTTTAGAGTTGCACAGTATTTTATGGTTTACGGAGAACAGATGAAGTAGATAGAAAAGGCATCGCTGGCTCTATCTTTTTCAAATGCAGAACTGAAGTTTCAGATTCTTTTGATTTTCTGAGGGAATTAAAAAATCAATCAGACCCCTCTATGTTCTTTAATGGCAGGAGGTATGATTTTTGCTATTGTCTCACAACATCTCAAACCCTGTGCTTTAGTGCATACGGTGCCTGAAAAATGCTGAGCTATTACTGACAGAGAGATATAGCAGTGATTATTCTTGATCTGTGAGGCATGTTAGGTGCTTGTTGTATTATCTCACCAAGAAGGGAACCACACCCTGAACAAACGATTCTTCTACCTTTCGTGACAAATGTATGGCCACCAAAAATGGTAACACAGGGTTAACTTGGGAGAAACTTTAGCACCAGCAGTTTTAATAGGAAGATAAACTGAAAACAAAGAGATTCAGTCTTGCTTACTCCTACTCTTTAATTCTGAAGAGATGAAAAAAAAATAATGAAAACACATACTCTTGGTAAAGGCACCCTCACTTCCATACACACACACACACACACACACACTTGATTGGTTCCATGGTTTATACAGTATGCTTTCCACTCCTTTTCTACCCACTTACAAGATTACAAATATCAATCATTTTCCATGGTCAATTCCAGGGATTAAAGCCTAGTACTGGGTATCTCCATAAGCAATATGACATCAGATGAAAATGTGCTCTGTTTTTTTGTTTCCCCCACCCCCACCCCCAGCTGTTCATATATCATATTCTGGTGTCTGAGAGAAAGGAATAAGAGTATCTCAATAAAGAACTATGCTAGAAGATGATAGAAAATCAAACAAACAAAATAAAGAGATAAAACTCCTTTTGGAAAAGATCAAATCTAGGAAAAGCTCCCAGAGAATGGATATTTCTTCATACATGGACTCCAGTTCAAGATATCAGAGGATAATCTTCAAATCCAAGTCACTAAAGTCAAGAAGCAATAATTGAGAACCCATGATGGTGAGCCAAAGAGCCAACTGTTCCTGGCATTGGCAATATATCCTGAATATAAGCAAACTTCTCTAAGTTCAAACATTTGTCCCATCCCTATTTTAAATGTGATCCAGGAGGGTGTCTCTGTTCTCCTAATTCCAGTAGGTGAACGGATGAAACAAAGGCAATAGATGCATGAACCTGCAAAGCACGCAGGTGTGTACTATTTAAAGAATTTGCTGATGTTCCTTCTTAGTCAAAAAAAGATTCTTATACTTTTCCCCAGCCTGTCAGCCAAATATGTAAAATGCATTATTTTTTCTTCAGTAAAATCAGAAATCGAAAAACATCCCAGATATGAGAATATGGACCAACCTCTTACACACTAGAAGGGCAGCAGCTGAGGAAGTCATATACCTAACACGCTGTATCAGTCAGGATAAACTAGATTATTCTGCAGTAACAGACAACCCCAACATTCAGTGGTTGAGTAACCATGAAAATGTATTTTTTTGCTCATTCTACATACCGTGGAGGAAAACTGCCGTCAAGAGAATTTACACATCAAAATTAAACAGAGATGTAGGTTAAAGGATGCTCTCCACCTCAACACAGACTTCCAGGACCACCCAGGCAGGGGGAGAAAAGATGGCGCACCACCATGCCCTAGCTCTTAAGGCTTCTGCCTGTAAGTGATACTCATCGCATTCATTCCTATCTCATGGCCTGAATTCAGAAGGAGCAAATACGTGCAGTCTTACCATATGCCAAGAAAGGAGAAGAACTACGATAAATGTGAGCAGGCTTAATGACCTCATTCCACTTCATAAAAACTGTCCAAGTCATACCCTTCACTATTCACCTTACCCACAATATCAACACTGACTGTGTACAGACACCATTCTAGAGAGAACAGACAGAAAGGAAGGCGGGTGTGGATACTACATACCACAAAAGTTACCTCCAAAAATGATTCAAGAAATAGAAATATGGATGATAGCCAATTCTATTTTATTTAGTCTTTTGCTTGGACTTTCTTTCTTCCTTCCTTTTCAATCAATCAACAAACCTCTTCCTGGTCTATACTCTTGATGTTTTCGTTCTCATATTTTTAAAATATTTCACTTTCAATCTCCTACTGTTACCTTATGAATTTTTTGGAACAAAGTGATATATTCAGTAAATTCCCTTGAGATATTGTCAAAGCTTTGAAAGCCTTAATGACATTAATTCATTAATTTTTTCCACTCTAAAGCATTCCAGAACTTATCAGTTTCGAGCTCTGACTATATTAGGGCAAAGAAAATAAAGATTTAATTCTGCCTCTGTAGCAGTAAAACTCCTAGAGAAATAGCACACAAACAATGAACTACCAGAAGAAAAAAATAAAAAGGAAAAAGTCCAACATAATATTGTTTTAGGTCCCTATTGTTCATATTAGCTACTGGTATATTCTTAAACCCCCCCTGATCACATATGGACTGCAATAGTGTTACAAGAGTTGGCAAGATGGGCTCTTCTGAAGCCTGGTGTGGATGTCTAGCTAATGAAGAATGCAGAAGATTTACGTAAGTAAATACAGAGAGACACAGACTTCAGAAGTAGGGAAACATATACTTTGCTCAGAAGAAGAGAAAAAAAATATTATGTTTTCTTTCAATCATCCACATAGAAGCAAAAATGAGGTGGCTTTTCTTTGTTTTTACTTATCTATCACAGGTAATTATTGGAACTAAGGAATCAAGCCAACCACACTAAATCAGAATTGTTTGCTGCACCATTTTGTGCATATATTAAAACACCTGGACCTGTGCTTTTTCACTCCTTATACAGCTGCAAGTTGTTACCTTTAGTCTTTTACCTGAATCACGTTCCAAAACTCCGTGTGTGTGTGTGCGCGCGCGCTTTTGGAATTCTTCATCCATCCTCTGGAGTCCCCTACAGGGATTGGCTGCCTGGACTGTTATTATTGCTTTACTAAAGGCTCAGAGGACCGTGTGATTTTGGCTGCTTCCAGAAAAATATATTCACTGAAAAAACAATTTTTTCTTTTTATTCTGACATGGGCATGAGAGGTTGTCTGAGCAGCTGAGGGAACTGTCTAAAATATCTCTCTGGTGTTGTCAGTGGCCACAAAAACCCTGAAGCTTTAGTTCCATGCAATGTTCAAGTGAAGAAACCTTGGGTGAAGATTTAACCATCCATGTTTATATATCACAACCGCATCTCCATTTGAATTTATTTTTTTTTATTTTTTCCATGTTTATTCATTTTGAGAGAGAGAGAGGGACAGAGAGACAGAGAAACAGAGCACGAGCAGGGGAGGGGCAGAGAGAGAGAGAGACAGACAGAATCCGAAGCAGGCTCCAGGCTCTGAGCTGTCAGCACAGAGCCTGACACAGGGCTCGAACCCACGAACCGTGAGATCATGACCTGAGCTGAAGTCGGATGCTTAACCAACTCAGCCACCTGGGTGCCCCTCCATTTGGAGATTTAGTTCAGTTCTTCAGAGCATGCTTTCATGGAACGAGTCAGAATTTATGATGTACAACTTGTAAAATTAGAAAATGATATGAGAGAAGATATAAACTACATGAAGCCACTCCACCAGGCCCTCTGATTTCAGGGTCCTCTTTATGACTCTGCTTATCTACTGAGTATACTAACAAAGGCCACTAGATTATAATCACCTACAAGTGGCCATAGTTCAGACTGGTGTGCCACCACCATCTGTCACAGTAGTGGATGAAAGTAACACTACATTGCAAGGAAACTTGAACCAACATGCCTTCATTAGATCCAAAATGAAAGCTGGGACACAGGATATTAGTGGATATGTCTTTTTTGGTTCTGTTAAAATTAAAGAAGTAGCGGGGCGCCAGGGTGGCTCAGTCAGTTAAGTGTCCAACGTTGGCTCAGGTCATGATCTCACCATTCCCGAGTCCGAGCCATGCCAGGGCTCTATGTGGACAAAGCCTGGAGCCTGTTTCACATTCTGTGCCTGCCCCTCTCCCACTTGCGCTCTCTCTCTCAAAAATAAATAAACATTAAAAGCTAAAATTAGAGAGGTACCATTTCTTTTGGAATAATAAAAATATTACTACTAAAAAGATAGAGATAGTTTCTCTATGGTTCTTTCCAGGTTATTCTATTCCATTCCAAATAGGCAATATTTTCATGATCACCACCATTCTAAAATACACATTGAACAGTGTTCAACATGTTATGGTAGCATAGTAAGCATTGGGATAATAAGCTAGCTTATAAGAACCATGGCCCCCTAGGAGCTTATAACCTAAGGCCAGTCTGACATCAAGTTCTATGTGTGATGATGACAGGAGAGGGTAAAGTATAGTGTTCAATATAGCATATGGAGTTTCTTGAGATTATCAGCCTCACCTGTCTCCTTTCTAACAGACATAACCATCCTGTGGCACTGCCTTTTCACCTAACTTACAAAATGCTTCAATTATTAGGGACATGCCAAGCTTACACCCAGGTCATTCATCATCATTTTCTGGAACTTTTAAAAACATTTCTCTTCTAAACATAGAAGCAGAAGTGAGGAGAAAAGGCTTAGTGTTTCTGTAATCTATCCATAATAGAAGTGCCCATCCTTTAAACTGTCCCTCATTAAAAAAAAAAAAAAAGTAAACAGAAAAGCAGTAAGTTTAAGTCTTTAACAACTGCTTTCTCTCCATGTTCTTGCCTGTTCACACCTGATCTGAGAAGCCTTTCACAAATCACTTTACTGACCCTGGCTTTTTGACAACACAAGATCAAAGCCTCTCCAGCTTTGGAGTAACTTTTCTGCATAAATAAGTACAGCACTGGTACACTTTGGGGCTATATAAAGAACCTTCGGTTTAGCTCTAAAACTGAGTTATTTTTACAGAAGCTGATGTCAAAGGCAAGAGCCAAAGACTTGGAATATTACAATAGAACAAAAACAAATAAGCAAAAAAACAAAAAACAAAAAACAAAAAAAAAAACCATAGCAATCAGCCCAGGTCTTCGTGATATTTACGTTTAAAGCCTATACCAGCAGGACAACATTTATGAGGCTTTTCCAAATGAAGTACACCAATCCTCAGTATAAGGCTCGGCTCCATCCAACAACATTCCATCTTTCTCTTTATCATTTATGGGATCCCTGTTGACCTCTGAGTGTTGTCTGAGGTCTGAAAGCGTGTGATGTAAATCTTTGCTGGTCTTTTAAAATGAGACTGATTGTCTCAAGGGAGAATGGCACTGAGTGAATTCCATTCAGGAACCTCAAATAATAGAATAAAGAATATAAGACATATATTTATCATTGGAGTATGGATGAACCTTTTCTAAGCATGATTCTTGATTGGGGTACAATGTTTCTCTCCTAACTCGCTAACTCTCTGTTTAGTTTTATTCCTGCATGAAGCAAATTGTTAGCGAACAGAAGCCAATATCTTTGTGGTTCTCTCATCCTTCCTCACCTTTCTTCCCATCACCCAAATCTCCATTGCCCCATGCCACTGCAGCACATGCACATAAAACATATATTATCTTACACGTGTTATTTCCTAGCATTGTTTTCCACACAAGAATATATTTCCTGAATATGTGACTCACATTTAGAATCTACACATCTATTGTTTTCTAAATACCCTCCAAAAATATGTGCATCTAAAATAACTGATCAGGTGCCTGGGTGGCTCAGTGGGTTAAGTGTCTGACTTTGGCTCAGGTCATGATCTCACAGTTCATGAGTTCGAGCCCCACATCGGGCTCTAATGCTGACAGTTCAGAGCCTGGAGCCTGCTTCTGATTCTGTGTCTCCCTCTCTCTCTGCCCCTCCCCTGCTCGTGCTCTGTCTCTGTCTCTCTCTCTCAAAACAATTTTTTTTTAATTACTGTTGACCATATATGTGCATAATGTTGCCTTTTAGAAATATTTTATTGACATACTTCTTCTTTAAAAAATAAATCAGGAGACCATACACCTCTACTGTCCCCCGGACAGAATGTTATGCCTTTCCTATTTTACTCTTAACTCTTTTTATAGTCATTTTCCCATGGTGTGGACTGGATGTTTGAATTCCCTCAAAATTCAAATGTTGAAATCCTAAGCCCCAATGTGATGGTATTTAGGAGGGGAGGCCTTTGGGAGGTAATTAAGTCAAGAGTGTGGAGCCTTCAAGAGTGGGATTAGTGCCCCGAATACTGCTCCTCACCCCTTCAGCTATGTGAAGACATGCTGAGGAGACAGGAATCTATGACCCAGACACTGGATCTGCCAGCACCTTGATGTAGGACTTCCCAGCCTTCAGAACTCTTACAGGGGCACCTGGGTGGCTCAGTGGGTTGAGTGTCCGACTACAGCTCAGGTCATGATCTCATGGTCAGTGAGTTCAAGCCCCGCATCAGGCTCTGTGCTGATAGCTTGGAGCCTGGAGCCTGCTTTGGATTCTGTGTCTCCCTCTCTCTCTGCCCCTTCCCTGCTTGCTCTATCTCTATCTCAAAAATACTACACATTAAAATTTGTTTAATAAAAAAAGAACCATTAGAAATAGAGTCTGTTGTTTACGCCACTCAGTCTATGGTATTTGTCATAGCCGCCTAAGCCATCCCAGAATCACACGACATACTTTGTGTTCCTACTAACTGGAATGTCTTGCTTATTTCCCAAGAGGCAATATTTTATAACTCTGAAAGATTTTCCTCTAGTGAATTTAAATTTATCCTTTTGTGAACTTGAATTTATCCTTCAAGATACAAGGCAGGTATTACTTCCTCTGTGTATCCTTATTTGATCCCCAGAGGAACCTTCACTAGTACTTAAGTGACACTTTGGAACTAGCTCTACCATATTAACAATCACACTATAAATGTGATATTTTGAATTATTTATTTTGTAGCCCATCTCTCTCTATCTCTCTCTCTCTCTCTCTCACACACACACACATGCACACACACTGTACAAAGTTTCCTAAACACAGATAGTATACTTTATTCCTGTGTCTAACAAAGCACACAGCACAGTACCTGGAAAATAACTGGGAATCATATATATAATGTAAAATTGTGTGGTGAATGTCATATAAAATAATTCATGGGAACACTTGGCAGTGTCTGGAAAACGAGGAAGAAGTGTAAAATGAGGATGAAGGAGGAGGAGAAGAAAAGGGGAGAAAACAAGGGAAAGCAGTGGTGATAAGGATATCTAAACTAAAAGTGAATGGAGAAACAAAGATAATATAGACAAAATTCAACTAATCAAGTGGTAATTCTTATCAGGAACCCTTAATGGAGTGTGTGGGCAGGAAAAAGAAATAGTGATGAGAAAAGAAAGGTGTCAAATCCCTGTTGAGTCTAGTCATCCACTCTTACATCCTTCCAGCTATCACAGACATCCAAAAGATAAAGAGTGGATGGGAACATAAGAGGAAAAATAGTTATAATATTAAGCAATGAATGTCTGAGAGTTTTTTTGTCTCTTCAAACATTTTAACAATAAATTAAAAATCAATTTAAAAATATCACTCTTGGGGTGCCTGGGTGGCTCAGTCTGTTAAGCTTCTGACTCTTGGTATCAGATCAGGTCACAATGTCATGGTCCCTGGGATAGAGCCCCATATCAGGCTCTGCGCTGTCAGCACAGAGTCTGCTCCGGATTCTTTCTCTCTCCCTCTCCTTCTGCTTCTACCCCACTTGCGCTCATGTTCTGTCTCTCTCTCTTTCTCCCTCTCTCAAAACAAATAAACATTTGAAAATTTAAAAAAAACATACCACTCTTAGGTGTGCTTCATGGGGTGGGATGCCTACAGTGAGGGTAAAACATTAAAGCACAGTATCCCTAACACATTAAGAGTGAGAGGACCTTGAAAAAAAGCTCGATATAGGGTGATTTCTTTTACTTTTATTTATTTATTTTTAAGAGAGACAGAGAGAGGGAGAGGGAGAGGGGTAATGGGAGAGGGAGAGAGAGAATCCCAAGCAGGCTCCACACTGTCAGCACGGAGCCCGATGTAGGCCTTGAACTCACGAACTGCAAGATCATGACCTGAGCCAAAACCAAGAATCATACACTTAACCGACTGTGCCACTCAGGCACCCCAGGGTGATTTTTTTTTTTTAATTGCCACAATATATTGTCATCACCATTACGGGCATGTTTTAAAAACGAAGGGAGGAGTGGGGCTTTCCAGAGAGTTATATTTCATTAACCGAAACCATTCCTGAATCAATTTTTATACTCACATCAAAGCCACTTAAAATAAATGAGGTCTGATAACAAAACTTTTACCTGGATTACCAAGGGGATTTCAGTGTGAGAGCAGGGAGTACGGTTCAGGCCTCATACCCCAGGGAAGGGTAGAGACAAAACAGCAGGATTCTCCTATAAACTTCTGAATAATCTTTATCTCCGAACAAGTGAGACTTCTTCAATGTGGGCTAGGAGTCTCCAGCAGTAGCTAGCCATCCTTCCTTAGATACGAGATCACCTTTTACTATTAATCAAGTGCATCTGGAGAAAAAGGAGTCAGCATAAATCCTCCATCAACAACCACTCTCACGCTCATACATTTGTCATCAAGAGCATTCTTTTTGCTCAGGAGGTTCTGAACAGAACTTACCTAAACATACACACACACACGCACACGCACACACAAATGAACGAAAGTGTCTCCCATATTCTCTCTACTCCCACAAATTGGTGATAAATAAGTACTAGATACTAGCAGTGCCAAGAATTTTGGAATTGTAAATACCATTAAGTCATTTTGATGTCACTGGAGCTCAAGAGAGGAAACACGATGCCGGGGGGGGGGGGGGGGGGGCAGGGAACAATGGATTTAAGAATTTTAGTGGCCTCAAAGTTATCTGTTTATTTCAAGAAATGTTGCAAATACTAACAGAAAATTTTTTAGCTGAAATTATGTTTCTAGAGTATTCTTTCATATAAAAATAAACTAAAATATCAACTTAATTTTAAAAGCTGTGCACCTAACCTCTACATAGGCAACAGGCCTGCAGAAGCTTTATATATATGTTACTTGATACTATTATCATCTTTCACCCAGGATCCTCCAACAAGTGGTTAGCACATAGCAGAGGTTCAGAAAGGGTTTTGTTTGTTTTTTTTTTTTTTGTCTTTTAATGTATCTGAGCTATAATTAGAGTAGGTATATGTACCCACATACCTACAGTTATTGAAGTGATTACAAATGTGATTAATACCCCCTGAGAGATCATTCAGTTTCCAAAGTATTTGCCAGAACGAGTGGGCCCTGAGACCCCTGGGGAGCTGAGGGCCGGACAAGGTCCAGTTTCCATCTCCCCATCACAGCCCCACACACTATTATTACTTACTGAAGGCCAGTGATTTGCTTGGCCCTGCATGGCTCACAGGGGAAAACGCTGCCTCTGCCCAGTGGGGTTTGAAGAACAAGGCTTGTAAGACATAAAAGACAAGTAAGAACTGGCAAGACTGAGGAGCAATTTAAGCCCATGGCTTAAAATACCATTAAAATAATCATTAAAACCAGGCATCTAACACGCCCCATGATCTAGGCCAAAAACAGAAAATGTAAGATTTTTCACCCTGTAACCACAGGCTCTTTGTGTAATTGGTAGGCGTCAGGGAAGAGGGGGATAAAATCCTTCCTAGATATGCTAGGAGAGAGTCATGTGGTTGTGAATGTTGTTATTATGTATTATGCACGCACAGTTCCATGGCTAATGTTGGATATACACAAGAGTGAAACATGATTGAGATAGTTTCAACAAGCAAAGAAGTATTCTCCATGTTACCCAGGATATAACCTATAAAGACTAACACTCATCTAAGATCGCAGAAGCTGATATCTCATAATGTGCTCTGAAAGGGTCACAGATGAGGGGTACCTGGGTGGCTCAGTCGGTTGAGCGTCCAACTTCGGCTCAGGTCATGATCTTGCAGTTCTTGAGTTCAAGCCCCGCATCAGGCTCTGTGCTGACAGCTTAGAGTCTGGAGCCTGCCTTGGATTCTGTGTTCCCCTCTCTCTCAGCTCCTCCCCTGCTCACAAGAAAGAAAGAAAGAAAGAAAGAAAGAGAGAGAGAGAGAGAGAGAGAGAGAGAGAGAGAGAGAGAGAAAGAAAGAAAGAAAGAAAGAAAGAAAGAAAGAAAGAAAGAAAGAAAGAAAGAAAGAAAGAATCACAGATGAGATGATCATCTAAAGAAAGACATGTCCTCCAAATGCTAATCCCACAGCTGTGGAAAGCAGGCATGGTTTCCTGTGAAAAGATGTCAGAATGTGTGGCTGGCAGAATAATAACTATAAAGATGTACACGGTTTCATCCCCAGAACCAGGGACTGTATTACTTTAAGTGGCAAAAGGGTCTTCGCAGACATGATTAAGGCTCTTAATATGGGGAAATTATCCTCAATCTCAATGGCCCTGACAATGGGGAAGCAAGAGGGTCAGTGTCAGAGTAGATGTGATGAAGGAAGCAGAGGCTGAAGTGCTATGAGAAAGGGACCACAGGCGAGGAATGCAGGACACCTCCAGAGCTGGAAAAGACAGGGAAATGCATTCCCCTAGAGCCTTCAGAATGAATGCAGTCCTGTTGACACCTTGATTTTAGTACTTCTGACTTCCAGATAAGTAAGATAATATATGTTATGTTCTAAGCCACTAAGGTTATGGTACTTTGTTGTAGCAGCAAAATACAGAGGAAATTTTTTTTTAATTTTTTTAATTTTATTTTTAAAATTTACATCCAAGTTAGTTAGCATATAGTGCAACAATGATTTCAGGAGTAGATTCCTTAATGCCCCTTACCCATTTAGCCCATTCCCCCTCCCACAACCCCTCCAGTAACCCTCTGTTTGTTCTCCATATCTAAGAGTCTCTTATAGGATTTTTTTTTATTCAGCTTTTAAAATGATCTTGGTAATAGGCATGCCTAAATTTCTGCTGCATAATCTGAATGCTCCAAAAACTATCTGGAAGACACTTTCATAGCAAATAGATCTTCCACATTTTCCAAGGATACATCAGCCTGTGCCTCTAAGTTACACGTTAATAGTATTTCTATGTTTAAGACACTACCTACAGGGGCGCCTGGGTGGCTCAGTCGGTTGAGAGACCGACTTTGGCTTGGGTCACGATCTCACGGTTTTTGAGTTCCAGCCCCGCGTCGGGCTCTGTGATGACACCTCAGAGTCTGGAGCCTGCTTCTGATTCTGTGTCTCCCTCTCTCTCTCTCTCTCTCTCTGCCCCTCCCCCGCTCATGCTCTGTCTCTCTCTGCCTCAGAAATAAACAAACATTAAAAAAAAAATGTTTTTTTAAAGACACTACCTACAGAAGTTCTGGAAAAGTAGCACCTGTCTCTCCCAAATGGCTCTGTGCTCATTCGGAACTCTCCAGAAAATGTGCTACATGTTACAGAAATTTGGTTTAACGATCAAAAAATTAGTCACTCAAGTTCATCATATTAACATAATAAAAGAGAAATACTATGCATATGATCATAACAATAAATGCTGAAAATGAAACGGACAAAATTTGATACCTATTCACGATGCAAACTTTCAGAAGTCAGGAACAGAAGGAAATTTCTCCAACCACTCAATCAGGCTTTATACTAACATTATATTTAATGATTAAAGAGGCTATGCTTTCTCCCTGAGACTGGAAACAAGGCAAAAGTTTCTACTCTCACTGTTTCTACTAAAAAATTTGCTGAAGATCCTAGATATTTCACTAAGATGAGAAAAAGAAATAAAAATATGCATACCTATTGCATAAAGAAATAAAAATATGAATACATATTGCAAAGAAAGAAATAAGACTGTCTTTATCTAGAGATGACAATCATCCACACAGGATACTCCAAATAATTTAGAAAACAAGTTAGAAGATAGTAGGCAAGTTTATCAAGGTCATAGGTAAAAAAAAAAAATTAATATACAAATATAAATGATTTTTCTATATAGCAGCAATAAACCATTGTAATGGAAATAAAAACAGCATTATGATTGCAATTAAATATCTAAGTATAAGTAGATTTCACAGTATATATGTAAGGCCTGTACACTGAAAACTACAAAATACTGCATAAAGAAACTATAGAACAATGCCTAGATCTAAATAACTGGAGAATTGTAACATGGTTATAAATTGGAAGACTCAATATTATTAAAACATCTATAATTTTATCTATAAACTTAAAGCAACCCCAATCAAACACAGGCGTGTTTTAGAAACTGATGAACTAACTCTAAAATGTATATGGGTATTTAACTAACCTGAAGAGCAGTTCAGTAGGAGAAAGCGATCGTCTTTTATACAAATGGTGTAAGAACAAACATTTATCCGTATCAAAAAATCTTAACTCTTACCTTCCATCAGGTAAATATTAACTCAACATGGATCATAAAACTGAACATAAAAATTCAAAATATAAAACCCCCAGAATAAAGGAGGAGAATTTTTACAATCTTAGAAGAGGTTAGGATTCCTCCGATAAATCAAAACACTTTGAAAGATACTGATGAGTGAATAAAATAACACACGGACTGGAAGAAAATATTTGCAATGTATATATATGACATAGGAATCATATCTAGAATACTAAGAACCCATGAAACTCAATAAAATATTAAATAATCCTATAAACACAGGCAAACACTATTATATACACTATCAGACACTTCGCAGAAGAAGGTATAGCCAGTAAACACATAAATATAGGCTCAGTATTATTATTTATCAAGGAAATAAAAGTTAGACCTTCAGATAGATACCATTATGCACTGGAATGCCTAAAGTTAAAAAGAACCTTAACACTAAGAGCTGGCAAGTATGTGAAAAAATTGCTACTGTCACATACTGCCAGTGGGAATGAAAAATGGTACAATGGTACTTTGGAAATAGCTTGTCAGTTACTTATAAAGCCAAGCATTCACTTACCATGGGACACGGTGATCCACTAACCATATTTAACAAAAGTAAATGTAAACATGTATCTCCAAAACGATTAGTGCACGAATGTTTATAGCAGCTTTATTTGTTATAGCCCCATGTTGTAAACAACCCAGGTATCCATCAACAGGTGACTGAATAAACAAACTACAGTATATCCATGCAAAGAAATACTCATCATCAATTGAACGGAATAGATTAGAGGCACACAACAACGTGCAGGAATCTCAAAAACATTAGCTGAGTAGTAAAAGCTTTGCACAAAAATGTATGAACTCTGAGCTTTTAATTACATGAAACTCTAGAAAGACAAGTCTAATTTAGTGTCTGCCTGTGACCAGAGATTAGCAGGGAATTGTCTGGAAACAGTCATAATCTTTGAGGGTAATAGACTTGTTCTATATCTTGGTGGTGGAGGTGTTACACAGAAAGATACACTTCTCAAAACTTACCAAAACGTACACTTAAAACTTGGTACAACTGATTTTATGTCATTTGCACATCAAGAAGGTTGATAGGGTTTTCAATCTTCCTAATACCAAAACACAAAAACATCTACCAACTACACATCCTCATACTCTACCTGTGTCTTCATATCAGAGCTGTTGGCTATTACCCATTCTTTTTTTTTTGGGGGGGGGGCACGGGGGCGGTGAGTTCCTTCACATATGGTTGGTGTCTAAATAGTTTAAGCAAATAGAATCCCGAGTGCAGGGAGACCTCATGAACCCATCGGTACATTCAGCCAGATAAGAAATTTCAGATATTTATAGGATCCTGTTTTTACTGGGGCCTCTATTACAGGTATTCAACCATGAAGAATAAGGACTAAAAGCTGGTGACAAAAGGTTGGTATTTAAGGAATGACAGAAACAGGAAGAAACAAATGTCTGGAGAAAGTTTTTAACCGTCCATCCAGTGATGAGTGACTTCCAGTGACCAGTATGTTGCTACATCAAAGTGTCCCTGAATGCCTTTGAAGGAGGTTATTTCTGTCTGCTCAAAGATGTTATGAAATGCTACACTTGGTGATAACAGTTGCCACTTTTCCACCCCCTCATCGGTATAGAATTACAGCACAAGGGGATAACAATTAAACATTATTAGAGCCTGTGGTTTCCATGGTAAGAATACATATCTTTGAGACTCTAGAAGGACTGAAAGTGGGTGGCATTGCTGAGAAGAAGTTCACTATGAAATTACAACCAAAGCCTTGAAAAAATAAATGGTCTTTGCATCAGATGACTGAAGTCAGGTCCAGTTAGAACACTGTGCTATCTTAAAACATTTTTGACTTTCCAGATCACTAATTTTGTTTTAGAAACATTTCTCTGAATCACCTTTGTTTAGACCAAATAGAGTTGAAGCTGAACAGCAGGCAAACAGCAGGTCAATAAAATTAATCTTTCCTCCAGTTAATGTATATACATTTCTCAATTATTTATACAAAGTGAGGAAAGTCCCAGGGATCTTCTAAAAATGGTTGAATATAAAAATGTCACTTCTATCTTAGCTTGAAATGCTTTTTTTATGTATACAGCCCATTTACTGTCCTCATTCTGGGGTTGTTTCATAAAATGATGTTTTCTGGGTAGCAGGGAAAAAATAAAAAACACTAGGCACATAGAGAAAAAAGCATCCGAGATTAAAAGTTTTCCAGGAAAATGTCAAAGGGGACAGCAAGTGTATGAATAATGGAAAGATGACTATCTGGGGGTCTTTGGGGACAGAAACTTCTAAGCAGCATCAAAACATGTTATCATGATTCCTGCTAGTAACATGAGCCAACTTCAAAGCTTTCCTTGGTGGACTACACCAAGAAGACTCATTATCAGAAAGGAGTAGTTAACTAGAGTGAATTATTAGAATGCTCAGTCTTCCTTAAATGGAGTACAGCTGCTGAGTCACACTATAAAAACGAAACAGGACCACTCCTTTGCTCATGTCGTTAATAATTTTTGTTTGAATTGGATATATGATATTTAAAGCCAGAGTGACACCAGAAAAACAAAAAAAAAAGTAACCACATTGTTTAGCACATTTAAATGATTCTTTCTTGACGAATGTTAATCATTTAATATGTTTTTCTGGACGTTTTAACCAGTGTAACCCCAGTTTTCTTGGTGTGCTTTTTTTTGTTCCCATCATAAAAACAGCCATCTTCCCCAGATGTATGTTATAACTGTAGATTGGTAGTACTTGCAATACTTGGGAGTCTCACTATCCACTGCTTCATAAAGGGGAATTTAGACTGAAGGTCACAATATAATAAAATCATTTTCTTAGTCACTCTGGAAAGGAACTTGAAAGGAACAGGTGCACCGTCTGGGAGGAAGCCTGAGCTGATAATGTAAGACCTCTTCCTTACTTTTTTTTCCTTTCCTCTTTTTTTTTTCTTTTCTCCCTCAGTAGGTTCCAAAAAATATCATGAGAAAGTAGTCTGATATAAAAAGATGCATCTCACTCTAGAAAAAAACACAAACATCAATTATGAAGCAGAATGACACTGACAGCCGATAAAAGGAGATATGCTGCTTTATGTTCTTTCCTTCATCCTGGTGTGTACGCATCTGGGAACTTGATAAGCTGTCATAGGTTAAGGAAGTAAACAGATGTCGGCTGTTGATAACAATCTCTGGTGAACTTTCAGAGCCGGGTGGTGATTTGCCCAGTGGCTCTCTCCTTATCGGAATGCCATTATAAACGCTCACCTGGGTAAGCGCTCCAGCCTGCCCAAGCAACTTTCATCTGGCATCAATCACGGCCATAAAACAAGCCCATGAGTAATATAACAGCCCAGGTGTCTACAATTTCCAACTTCCACACCACCTGACAGCATGCAACCACTTTCAAATCAAGGTTTCCCTATCTCTGTTTCAGGACAGTGAAGAGAACTCTAAGAGTTGTAGCCCAGTCCCGGACATGCTTATGGTTGAATGAAACACTCTTACTCATTTCCCAGAAAGTCAGCAAGTACCGTGAGTGATCAAAGTGGAATGACATACTCGAGGAGTGTAAAAGCAACTGAACTAACATCAGCAACGCAGCTTGCATAACCAGCAAATGCCTGATCTTGAAAAAGATTGTCTTGACTTGTGAATGTGTTCTTCATTCAACGGCTCACAGAGTATGCTGGTGGTACCCAGATCTGTAAGCCTCAAATGTCTACAGAGCTTTTACACGGCTAGAGATAAGGTGGCAGTAATGATCAAAAACATTTCTTATCAGGTCCATATTTTTGCTCTGGGTTTTAAGACATGAAAATAATGCTCAGAAGTTAATGTTTATACTGTTTTTAAAATGAGATAAGGAGAACCTGACAGAGGTGATGGTTGCACAACTTTGTGATGTACTAAATCCACCGAATGACATCCTACAAAATGGCCAATTTTATGTCATGTGAACTTCTGAAGAAAAATCAATATTAAAATTTTGAGGGGGAAAAAAAGGAAGCAGCTAAGGTATTAAGGCCAAAACATTCTGCAGAAAAATTTTTAATTAATTTACCCCACAAACAGTTTTTGAACAGTTAAGGGCCAGGCACTTTAGTAAGGGGCTTAGAAAATTAAGGTCCTTATATTCCCATCTCTTAAATGCCCTAAGCATTTACAACAGAATTCCTTTCTCCCTTCCTTCCTTCTTTTCCTTCCTTCTTTCCTTCCTTCCTTCCCCCCCTCCCATCCCTCTCTCTCTCTTTCTTTTCTTCCTAGTCAAACCTTTCAAGACAGAAAATGTTTTTTTCCTAGCTTATCAAGCTGAAGGCTCCAGGATTAGTGAACCTGGATTCAATCCTGGCTTGGCCTCTTTCTAACTCAGCAGTTCTAAACAAGATTTTAACTTAAGCCTCACTTTTTTCATGTGAAAATGAGGATAATAAAGCCATCAACCTCATAAGGATATTTCAAGGATTTTATTAGATACTGTAGGTAAAGCACTGAGCACAGTACTAGCATTAGAAATAAGTTAATGTCAGGCTTGATTATTGATATTATTATTAGGTGACTTTCTTTCATCCTTCATGTCAATATGGCATTGTAAAACATATTTTGGATTCCTTAATTTTTTAACACACTTATGTGACTGTACAATATGTTTCAATGATGATAAATTATCTCTGAATCAAATTAAAGTTTTTGAAGTTTCTAAATTTGGTGTATCTTGCTGGAATACTTGACCCATGGAATGATAAATGATTAGTTAAGAGCTAATTCCTTCCTCTGCCTTCCAGTTTTCCCACCCTGGAATATTGCCAAGTGAAAACTGGTTGATCTCTACTCACCTGAGAAAATTTTGTTACCTCCTAAACCAGTTCAATATCATGTAAAATAGCTTTCAAGCTAGTGAAGGCTTGCAGGGGGGTGGTGGGGGTGGGGGGGGAGGCTAAGAGTAAAATAAATACATCTATCTCTAGTTGCAGTTTATTATTTTTTTTCTCTTTAATTTTTTGGAAAATCAACTTTATTAAAGTATAATTTACATATAATAAAATGTCCTATTTTCAGCCTACAGTTGGTGAGTTTTAAAAAATATATGCTCTTATGTATAACCACCACTCCAGTCAAGATATGGAACATGTTCATCAACCCCCCAAAACACCCTTGTGCCCCTTGTTAGTCAACCCTACCTTATGCCTGGCCCCAGACAACTGCTTATCTGTTTTCTGACATTTATATTAGTATAGTTTGGTCTAAAACAAAGGGTTTGCAAACTATGGCTCATAGGCAAAATATTGCCTGTCCTTTTTTGTAAAGACCACAATCTAAAAAAAAAAAAAAAAAAAAAAAAAATGGGATTTTTCCCCCTCCATGTTGAAATGGGACAGAAAGAAAATAATATTTCATTACATATGAAATATTTATGATATTAAAATTTCAGTGTCCAAAACAAAGTTTTATTGTCATTCAGTCATGGTCTCAATTACATTGACATATTATCCATGACTGCTTTTATGCTACAATGGTAGAATTAAGTAATTGCCCACAAAGATTAAAACGTTAACTTCTTGGTCCTTTACAGAAAAGGGAATCATGTAGTATGTAGTCTTTTGAATCTGGATTCTTTTGCTCATTGTAAGTTTTGAAATCCACCCATGCTTTTGCATATAACAGCAAAACAGCCTTTACATTGCTGAGTAATATTCCATTTTATGAAGACACCACAGGTTTTTGTTTTTTTTTTTTTACTCATTCATATGCTGATGTACATTTGGGTTGTTTCTGTTTGGAGCTGTTATGAATTCGTATGTTACAAGCATTCTTACACAAGTCTTCTTGTGCACATATGTTTTAATTTTTCTGGGGAACCATAAGTCAGTGTGGACTTGCTACATCACTTGATAAGGGTGCAGTTAACTTTATAAGAAATTACTGTGAATGAGAGCTCCACTTGCTCCACACCTTCTGTCACTAATTGCAAAACTTTAAAATAGGGCTTAAAATGTCAAGGATTTCCAAGCAAAAACACATACTCTAACTTGGGTTAACCTCTTGAGTTATTCATATTGTTCGAAGTATTCATTATGATTGCATTTCTACTTTCCTTATCTTCTTTTCAGATAAAAACATTGTCTTTGGATTTCTTTTTTTTTATGTTCATTTATTTTTAAGAGAGAGAGAGAGAGAGAGAGAGAGCTGGGGAAGGGCACAGAGAGAGGGAGACACAGACTCCGAAGCAGGGTCCAGGCTCCAAGCTGTCAGCACAGAGCGTGATGTGGGGCTTGAACTCACAAACCACGAGATCATGACCTGAGCCCAAGTCGGAGGCTTAACCAACTGACCCACCCAGGTGCCCCTGGATTTCTATTTAACACACATATGCCTTTATAGATGGCTGACAGGTATTGTATTTTTCAATTCAGGTAATGGTAGCATAGAATAGCGTCAGCATACTTTTACTGTAATAGGTGGCTGGGCTTTGAGAGCTACCCTATGGTCTCCATTGCATAGTTTCTCCTTCTCCTTCGTTTTCTTTTTTACAATGCTTTAAAAATGTAAAACTCATTCTGGGGCACCTGGGTGGCACAGTCAGTTAAGCATCGACTCTTGATTTGGGATCAGGTCATGATCTCATGGTTCATGAGTTTGATCCTGACTTCAGGCTCCACACTGATAGCTCAGAGCCTGCTTGGGATTCTCTCTCTACCTCTCTTTCTATCCCTCCCTCACACCCACACATGCACTCTCTCGAAATATATATATATGTGTGTGTGTGTGTGTGTGTATATGTATATATATATATACATATATATATACATATATATATACATATATATATTTAATGTAAATGAAAAAATGTAAAACTCATCCTAAGCTGATGAGCTATACAAAACACACTATGGCCCAGTTTGACCCACAAGTTATGGTTTACCAATCTTTGACATAGAACATGTTTTTCATAATTGAACAATGCTCAAAGTTTTCTAAATTATTTCCTTAGATTTAACTGATTTAACACAGGTCTATCTGGCATAGTAAGGAATAGACAGCTTTCAAGAACAGAGTTCTAAGACACAGCTAACAGTCTCTTAGGTGGGTGACAACTAGGGCTATGCTGGGGTCAGCTCCTACCAGCGCAAACAGGTGATTATTAAACATTCATGAGTCTTCTCAGATGATTGTTAAACCACTGGTAGCTTGAAATGGGTCACAGTGGGAGTATCTACACCATGAAAATGAGTAAATACTTTTTTTTTTTTTTCTAGAGAGCAGATGTACCTCTCTACCACTGGCATCAATCCTTCTGAGTCACTGGTGCTTATGCCATCTGCAAGCTCAGACTTGACTGTTCATGGCTAGTATGAAAATAAATCCACCAATCACATTCCCCAGACACTCTGGGAAACAACCTGCCATCCAGCTTTCCCATGATAATATGCAAAATCCCCATTTTTGTCTTGCTTGTAATCTAACTCAAAACTTAGAAATCCTGGTCATAAATTTACAAGTCCAATCAGTTTTTACAACCCTCACCCAGAAGGCATGAAAAACTATCAAATATTTGATGTCTGTATATCAGAACTGCTGCCTATTTCTCGACTTAGTTTTTTTCCTGCTGCTATACAAATACACATTTTAATTTTTCCTCAGATATAATTAGAATTATAAAGTCTCCCATTTCTTTGAGCTTGATGTTTTGCCCCCATTGTGCCTATAATAATTTCAGATGACAGCTTCTAATTTTTGCTTTTGTAAGTTAAGTTGAATTATTATATAGGTCAATTACATGCCAAATCTGGCCCCTGATCACTGCCCAGCTATGAGCTAATTTTTTTTTTTTTTACATTTTAAGTGTTATAAATGAAGAAGAAAGAAGAGTAGCTAATTTTTTTTCTTTTTTTTTTTTTAACATTTTAAGTGTTATAAATGAAGAAGAAAGAAGAGCAGGAGAAAGAAGAAAGAGAAGACAGGATATCAATCATGTGGTCTGCAAATCTAGTCCTGTACAGGAAAAAAGTTTGCCAATCTGTGGTACAGAAAATCAACACAGCATGAACATTTCATAATTTAATAGTGTGTACATTATGGTATAATAGAGGGCAGGGAATATATTTTCTTCCTATGTACCTTTTGCTTAATGACAAAGAAATAATCACAGAGGAAAAAAAATAAAAGCAACAGGTTTAATGGAAATCCACTTGTTTTCCCTCTTCAGACCTATCTTTCTCTCAACCTTCCTCATTTTTTTGTAGGTGGGAATATTTATTAAAAACAAGGGAGACTGAATGAGGCAATGAATAATTAATTATTAGTGTCTCTCACTTCACTTACAACCATGTAAACAGTCCTAAATATTTATAAGTTCTAGACTTTTAAAAGAGGATATGTGAATAAATTTTACTCACTGTGACAAGCAGGGTACCACGAAATTGAAATATAGTTTTCTATATAGAAATCCTGTGCTTCTGGTGTTTCCATGTTCAATTCAAAGTAATTTATTGAGGATGTGCTATACTCTAGGCACTATATTACTGGTCTGAAAGCAGTCTAGACACATATTTAGCTATAATAAGAAAAATTAAACATACAATCACACTGTAAATGATTCATTTTATTCAGCCCTTCCTCCAAACATGGATGTCTTCTCCTATTTAACACTCTACCAGTTTGAATGATAATTTGCATTTACAAAGGAGATATTTGACTAACCTGTTGACAGAAGAGACCCAAGATGTAAGGGTTGCTTTAATCTTGCTACTGTTCTCTGAGCCTTCCCAGGAAAGCAAACAAAGCCTTGCTTAGCTGTTGATGGATATCTAACCATCAGTGCTAGAAGCCTCCTAAACCAACCACGAAAGTTGGGGTCTTGGTTCTGCTTCAGGTTACAAGCACCCCAAATCAAGCGTATGTGACTTGTACAGCGTCTAAAATGTAAAGATGGGGAGGCAGCAGTGGAAAGAGCAGGGAAAGGGCATTCTAGACAGAGGGAACACTAGCACAGTGCTCTGGAGGCAGAAAGGCCAGCCTGGGGATCAGGAAGGAAGAAGGGCCTACAGAGCCAGTGTGCAGTGAAAAAGGGGACAGCAGTGGAGGATGAGCTAGGCATGCACTCAGCCACATGTAGGCTTTACACACCATGCAAGGAGCTTAGATGTCACTAATTCATCAGAGTGTTTTAAGAAGTGATAAGATCCAATTAGATTTTTCAAAGTACACCCTCAGTGGCTGCTATACGGTAAATGAATGGTAACTGAACAGGAGAAGAGTAAGAAAGGCCTGTTGGAAGGTTGCAGGAGACAGTCCGGGGAGCAGATAATGCTGGCAGTGGAGAAACAAGGGAACATATATTTTTTAGTTACTGCTGTCAGGATTTGGGCAACAGTCTAGTGATGTCTATGGAATTAAATGAGAGGATTCATTCGATGAAATCCTGCACAGGAAAGTAATTCTAGTGTTTCCTGTCAGTCTCTTAAACCACACTGTACGTTTTGAAGGAAAGATGTCATTGTTTTCTCACACCACTACTGAATAGTAACTGTTATGGACTGAGTGTTGGTGTGTCCCCAAAATTTACATGTTGAAATCTAATCTCCTAATGATGGTATTTGGGGGTGGAGCCTTTGAGAGGTAATTAAGTCACGAGGATAGAACTTTATACGCAAACTTATAAGAGGCCAGAGAGATTGCCTGCTCTTTTTCCACCATCTGAAGATACAATGAGAAGTCAGAAGTCTACAACCCAGAAAAGTACCATCAAGAGAACCTGACAATGGTGGTACCCTGATCTTGAACTTCCAGCCTCCAGAACTATGAAATAAATTCCTGTTGCTTCTGTAAGTCACCGAGTCCATCGTCCAAAATGACTAACACAGTAACTGATACTTTATTCTACATAAAGCTGGTACCTAATTAATGCTTTTTCAGAGGTATGGTGGCCATGGGCAAGTACCGACCGGATATTCCTTCACAACAAACTCTGCTACAAGGAGTGCTGTTAATCGACAACCTCCGACTGCTGCATCTCTGTGACTCACCACAATGTTCCAACAGCCCTTGGGCTTCTCCCAACCAATGGCTGAGCACAGCACAGCTACAGAAGCGAGAGCATTCCTGCCTAATGTGTGAGTCTTCTCATGGGCAATCTCTGTGTTCGACTGCCTACCAGCCAGGCCAAGCTTTCCTCAGGGCTGTGCTGCAGTACGAATCTCATCCTACTCAAAGCTCCTTCCTTCCCTCTGTCCTTTCACATAAAATTTGCATAATGTCTGGGGCACCTTGGTGGCTCAGTCGGTTATACATCTGACCACAGCTCAGGTCATGATCTCACAGTTCGTGGGTTCGAGCCCCACGTCGGGCTCTGTGCTGACAGCTCAGAGCCTGGAGCCTCCTTCGGATTCTCTGTATCCCTCTCTCTCTGCCCCTCCCCTGCTTGTGCTCTGTCTCTCTCTGTCTCTCAAAAATAAATAAACATTAAAAAACTTTTTTTAAAAACTTACATCACGTCTGAAGGTTGTCCTTTTTCCTACTCCTAATCCCTCTCCCTCTTATCCCTCATAGGTATTTCAACCGATGAATCTCTGACCCATCTAATTCTATCTTGGCAACTGTTTCATTCGATCTCCTGAGCTAACACTAGAGGTAATTATAAAGACTGACCTTATTACCATGTGATGCAGTGCTGCTACCTCCTGAAGAGAAAACAAGTAAAGTGACAATAACCAAAGAATTAATGACCAAAGAATCCACAAGGAAAAAGAGAACCTGTAAAAAGACAGAAGTTCAGTTTTTCAAACTGGAAGGTAGGTGAATACATGGTAAGATTTGGTATACCAGGGAAAGCTTACCCCTAAAATAACAGAAGAAAAGGCCAAAATGTAACTTTATTTACCTTTAAGTCTCAGGAATTGACAGCAGCATCCACTTCTGGTTTTGAGGGTGTAAGTGGGGAAAAAGACAAGTCAACTTACACAAAATTATAATGGCTATTCCCCACCAGAATCACCCCCCTTCTGAGTGAGAAGTAGTTATGTCTCTACCTGCAGCAAGCCAAGGTTCTACCCTCCATCCCAGTACAAGACTTAAGCTTTACATTCTCGAGATAGCAAAGCAGAAAGTCCCGACACTGAGACAGGCTCATTGATGAGAAGGTACTTTGTGTGTGTGTGTGACAGAGAGAGAGAGAGAGAGAGAGAGAGAGAGAGAGAGAGAGAGAGAGAGAGAGAATCTTCAACAGACTCCGATGTGGAGCTCAATCTCATGACCCTGGAATCATGACCTGAGTGGAAATCAAGACTGAGATGCTTAACTGACTAATCCACCGGACACCCCGAGAAAGTACCTCTCGATTTTCCTTGTTCACTTAAATTCTAGAATACTGGAAGCCAAAAGTCTATCTTACATATAGGGAATACAAAGTCTCTTTAGTGTAAAATTTGACAACACCAAGAATAAAGATATAAAGTACTATCTTTGGGTTTCTGCAAGGAAAGTTCCTCATCAGAATCATTACACAGGAAGACCACAGTAAATAAGTCCAACAAAGAATCTAAGGTCCCAGCCATTTGAAGAAGGAACATAATATTAAAAATAGATACAAAAATAAGCAAGCAGGGGAAAAAAACAAAGGTATTTGGAGGAATAAAAATAAGCAAAAAATATTTTCAAAGCGATAAATAGTGTATCTAAAAAAATAAAAAGAACAGAATTTTAGAGGAAAAGTATCTTCAGAGAATAAAATAGGCTTTTGGAAAAAAAATAAATAAAAGAAGCAATTTTTTTTAAACTTCAATATAAAGTCTGCAGGATAGAGTTGGTGAAATCAAAAAAAAAAAAAAAAAAAAGAGAGAACAGATAAAAGGGTAGCAATAGTAGAAAGGGAATAATCAGGTAAACATTTCAAAACAACATCCCCCAAACAGGAGACATGTTTCCATTACTTAAAGGGTTCAGAGAGTCTACAGAATAGTGATTGAAAATTGACCCACACCCAAATATACCACTGTGAAATACCAACTCTTATGACTACAAAAAACACTATAATTTTGTATTAAGAAAAAATGAGTTGTATATAAATGTTCTGGAGTCTATGATAACAGTTTTTTGGTTTTTTTTTAACAGTACCTCTAACTGCCAAGAGACTATGGAAAAATGCCTTCAAATAATTTAGGAAAAGATATCTCTAACATAAAAATTACACATCCTACTAAATTCTTAATTAAGTGTTAAAGGAGAGTCAAGACATCCTGACTTGAGTTCTAGAAAACAGGAAATAAACTTGGATGAGGTAAGGGAAATCAAGACGATGTTTAAGAAAATTCCCAATATAGCAGCTATGAGCCAGTACAGACAGCAATCAATCTTCATCACGGTATGTCAGAATGTTTTGGAAGATCATGTCAGAAGATGAAACTGATAGATTACCAAAGGTCTATAATCATATAGAGAAACATATACAGAACTGAGACAAAAATTGGGCTTGAGTTAACAACCAAAACAAAGAAAACAAAATACAGAAGACAGTTGTCACCAAAAAAATTATAAAGGAAAAATGAGCACAGTATACTATATGATTCAGCTGTAACTAATATTTTCAGAGTTATGACAGCACATAGAAGTGAATGTTGGTCTAATAATAAATACCAAATAACCATCCCAGAAGGAAAAGGGGATATGATGCTTATAGTCAGAGGATAAAGAAAAGAATAATCAAATCACTATATTCCACAATGAGAGTTCAAAAAATAATTCTTCAAAATGAAAAATAAAGGAATAGTGATATTATCAAACATTAATTGGAAATATGTAGGTAAATAATGAGAAAAATTTGTTATAAAGACTTAGAGATTGCCTTGGAGGGCGCAGTACCCAGTGGTAAAAACAATGGTCTCCAGCAACAATACAAAAATGCACGCAGAAAAACCACCCCCTAACACACACACCCAATGTTATTTTCTTAATACTCATACCATCATCCATTTAATTACATTGGCCAATCAGGTTTGTCAAATAAACCCAGATCTAGGAAACTCTTGCTGCTATCATCAGGCTAGAAAAACCTGTAATCTTATTTTTAGGTCACTAATTTTGAAAGCTATTACATTCTTTTTTGCCCCCCAAAGAAATTCTCAGCACAGAAGAAATTAAATAAATTGGAAAGGTGTCTTTGAAGATCCAGATCTTAAGTATAACGCCTAATTAATGCAGGAGGGGGAAGGAGGGTAGGGTAAGGGGCAATCAATTGGGTCACTGCAGCTTCTGGTAGGTAATTGTTTATTTTCCTCAGGATCTTATCTATGCCAAGTAATCACACACACACACACACACACACACACACACACACACACACACACACACATTTTTTTTTCCTTCTTAACTATCAGTTAAACCATCCATAAAGCTAAGCTTCTCAGGAATTACTATGGATGAGTAATTTTTTAATCGTATCTACAAATGTTGATGGGAAGATGCAGCAGTATTAATAGAGAAGTAATTCCCATTTCAAGGCAAGGCTCTGAAATGAAATGACGTAGACACCCTGCCAAATACACGCCTCAGCAGTCTTTCCATGCTAATTTCTGACCAATTCCACCTACAAAAATGATGGCCGTCATATTGGAATCTAAACTCGCTTCGATCCCAATTGGCCAGACTCCAGAAACGGAAGTAGATGTGGTGTCATGTATACTTTTTGTGTTCAGAGAAGGGGACTCATTTCAGCTCTGGCCCGAGAGTATCTTGCTCTGTGAGGAGTTTCCAAACCGAGACGGGTGTGGTGAGCAATCCTGGCACTGCAAGTAGCCGGAGATAGATGCCCTGTGGGGTCTTGCCATGCGTTACACCCACACACGCTATTGTCATTAGTACATATTAGACAACACCACCACACCCTCCCATGCACCAGCATTTTCAATTAAAAACCTCCTGAGTTTCCATGTAAGTATCTTACAAAAGATAACATGAAGGCTACTGCTTATAAAGAGTCCTGAGACTGTGTGCTGCCTGCCCTCATTTTACCTGGATGCAAAGCGGAAACACGGGAGTCCCTGAGGATGTTGCAGGAGACCCAACAATGGGGTTTCTCTCACAAATAAAAGAGACCCTCAGGACTTTAATTTTGTGTTGGTATTGTTGTTGGTTTGGCCACGCTATATTGCTTCACATTTTGATATCTACCAGAGCTCCTTCTCTATTGCACTAACACCAAATACAACTAATCTCAAAAATATATATACATTTGCTCATCCAGAATAAACTATCAGATTAGGACACAATGCTGTCTCATTTGCCATGTCTCCATAGACACACACGGAGGGTGTAAGCTAACATTTTGTTCATATTTATGACAAATCTAAATTAGGAAAACTTTGAACTTTCTATAAATTAAAAATATATATATACATATAAGAGAATACGAAAATTTGTCAATGGTTACCTGAGCTTCTAAGATGCAGACCTCCTAAGGGATCACAGTGCTGGGACCCCTTCCTCTCCTACGTATGAATCAAGTCCTTTTACACAACACAAGGAAACTTTCTTTTCTAATGAAATAGACCCACCCTCTACCTAGGATGTGGCATTAGCCTCTAGTTACCCCAAAAGGAAGGTGAATGGAGTATACGGTGTAACAATTTTTTTTTTTACTGTAAATTTTCCATAAAGTTTCCCTTATGCTAAGTATTCTACTAACTGATACAATGAGGTCTGGGGTTGAAAATGATGCTCAAGAAAAGACGCTTGATTCTCTCTTGACTAACTTGCCAACGAAACAAATTATCTACTAACAGTATGCATTGTTTCTGCTTCCTAATGCAATCTCTGTTTACCTACAGAAAAACAGAACTCCTAATTATAACCCCTTCCCCTGAGAAAAGATCTGGAAACAAGTGATTCAAATCAGCAACCTTTCCCTGCATAACCCTTACCCCAATTAATGACCATAATGACACAAGGATTGGGACTCTTGCCAATTATTAGCTTCATCTCTCGGTTCTGTTTCTCAACATAGATTCAATAAACAATTCAAGACTTGCTGGAGTTTGAAAGCAAAAATTGAAGCCAAAACCCTGTGTATATTAAAACCATTCCTGCAACAACAACCTCCGACTGGGAAATGAACTAATCATTCCCGTTGTTCAACTAAGCTCCTGACTGAAGAGGCTAAAATCACTCACCCCTCAAAAAGGAAGCTCTGGCTTAGCTAACAAGAGAAAAGCATTTACTGACCCTCAGGTACCCTTATGTTTCTGAGCTTCTCAGACATAGCCTCTTCTGCAACACATGCCTCTCCTTCCCCCATGCCAGCATTTGATAGCTGAGCTTAGGACGCTGAATGGTGATGAGTGACGGATAACCCATCATTTATATCCCATTAGGGGAAAACAAGCAAGACAGTATGTCTGGTGGCATACTTTTAGCCAGACAGGTTTCAGTATGTTCCCTTACCTGTGTTTCTAAAGCCACCGAGCAGGAGGAAGTAAGAGCACTGTTTAGGAGGAGGTGAATCTGTTAAAATTCCTATGTAACTGGAAATCTTTGAAACATGAGGAAGTCTCTGCCCAAAAATCTGTCTTGTAGTTTATTACACTTTGCATATACTAAGTGATTTGAGGACCTCTGTGTCCCTAAATTGTTCCTGCAATTATCTTGTCCTTTGAGTTGAGTATAAGCCTGCCTAGATGCAATGGAAACTTGCAACGGGTAACATATGCATTCAACAACTCATTTGTAGGTTTTACAGTAAACTTATGATTCTTTCCAAGGGAAAATCAGCCTAAGAAGAGGGCTCTATGTCAACCAATTCAACAAAATGTGACGACTGACAGATGGAAAGATAGGACCAAGAGACAGGACACTTCCTGTAGAGTCAGAACAGGGTTGCTATAGGATGCAGTGATATCAGAACACTAGACCACTCTAGTGCAAGCACTACAAGTACAAATATTTCTGCAAGAGGATGCTCCCCAGGCAAACTTCATCCTAAACACTTGTCTCCACAGAGGGCATGTGTTTAGTGTCATTTACATGTGACTTAGTCACAGTGAGTAAGTGTTTTGACCTGAAAATTTTCTCCAGATAAACTTTATGTCAGGGTGCCTGGGTGGCTCAGTGTCCGACTTTGGCTCAGGTCATGATCTCTCAGTTCATGAGTTCAAGCCCTGCATCGGGCTCTCTGCTGTCAGCGTGGAGCCTGCTTCAGATCCTCTGTCTCCCTCTCTCTCTGCCCCTGCCCCTCTGCGCTCGCTGGTGCTCTCTTTCTCTCTCTTGTTCTCTCAAAAATAAACACTTAAAAAAATTTGTGTCTTGATCTACCAACAATGTCTGAATGCACCAATTTCTTTCTGCTTCTCAGAAATATTTATTTGTACTCTGGTATAAGAGTTAAGAAGTATCCAAGCCTTCATTGCCTAGTTAATTCAAGTGCATAAAAGCCAAGTATCAGGGTTATGTAGACCTTTATTTGAAGACATAGCATTTTAGTGCGTTGATGTTTGAGACACACAAAGTTTTGCATATACAAGAGTCATTTCTTGTCCTTTCAGTCATACTGAAATGGTTTTCCTGTCATGAAAGAGAGAGAGAGCAAAAGAGAGCGAGCGCTCGAGCAAAATCCATTTTCCCAGCTTCCCTTGCAGCCAGAAGTAGCAATGTGGCCATTTAGACATAAGAGGAGACCTGCTCAGGGACTTCTGACATAGATCTTTATTCACTTAACATAAAGAGAGGAAGCATGAGGCTAACTCTCTTGTCCATATTCTTTCTTCTAACATTTGGGTGTTGAGTAAAGACACACTGCCTGGAGTTGTAGACGAGAGGGTGAGAACATTAGCACTCAAGGAACAAAGAAAAATGGGAGAAGCATGACTTCCTAAGGACATTAACCTACTAAACCTATCCCAGGACCACCATAACTCTAATCTTGTTGGTCCAGGAGAGAACTTGAGACTTCTTTCTAAATGAGAAATGAATGGACTCAGTTATTTAAGCCACTTTTAGTCTGCAAGTCTCTTACATCACAAAACAAGTGACTGCTTTAAAAATGGGGAGGTATAAGCCAGTTTGAATCAACGGAACACAAAAAGAGAATTTCTATGGGCTCCGGGATAAATGAATCTATCAAATGCAAACAGTGAAGCATATTTCTTTAATTAGAGTGGACAGCCATTTGAAACCTTGAAATGAGCCTGCCTGAGGATGAGCCAATAGACGGAGAATGGCTGAGAGGAAAGATGAGAAGGCTGTGTGTCCCTGATGACATTACTGAGTTATTTAGTCAACCAATTCTATAGTCTACACTGAATCTTGTCTTCTATCCAGTTAGATCATTAATCTATGCAAGGTATAAGCAAACTTTATTTTGTGTACTATTGCAGGTAAATTGCATTGATGGTCTCAATTAATGACCTCTTTGGATCTATGCTCTCTGCCTTATAACTTAGCAGAATCTGCCCACTCTGCAAGGATTGCTTTATCCAATAGAAAGTGACAAAAGTGACGGTATGCTGGCTCTGAGCCTAGACCACAGGAGGCCTTGAATGTCTACGTCTCTGCTGTCTCTTGGAGTTCCTCCATTGTCATGCCTACCAGCCTGAGCCAGCTTGTAGAGAATGAGAGACCACATGGAAGAGAGCCTAGTTGTCTCAGCTAAGGTCATTCTAGCCTAGTGCACAGCTAGCAGACACCCAAACATGACAGAGAGCCAAGACAAGATCAGCAGAGCTGCCCACCCAACCACCAACCGACCACAGGCTTATAAGTGAGCCTAGTCGAGACCAGAAAATCTGCCCCGCTGAACCAAAGACTCATGAGCAATAATAACTGTTTATTGTTTTAAGCCACTGAGTTTTGGGATGGTGTATTATGCACCAAGAGCTAACTGATTCAGTTACTTGTGTTACCTATGGATGAAGGCATCCTAACTGATAAAGCAAAACAGGAAGCTGAAACACCGGCAAGATAATGTCCTTAAATACATTTTGAGCAGTTGGTATATTTTTGAAAAGGCTTAATTAGTAAATTAAATCTTTTGAAAAGACTTAATTAGGTAAATGGTCAGAACTGTATTTTAAATAAACACATTCTGGCATGAATATTGAGGATAAAACTGAGGAAGATTAAGTCTCAAAACTTTCACTGAAAATAACTAAAGCCTTAAAGGAAGGAAAAAATAATGTGTAAGATAACATAATCTAAGAGGAGGTACCTGAGTAGAAAAAACGAGCAGAAGGTAAAGCATATAGGATAGAAGTTGTAGAGACAGGAATTCCTGAGTCCCTGCCATTGCAGACAAGTTTATCTGTCAGGTGCTCAAAGTGAAATCTCTAGACTAACAGCAGCAGGCATCACCTGAAACTTGTTAGAAATACAAATTGTCAGCCCCACCCCAGCCCTACTGAATCAGAAAGTGGAGAATAGGTCCCAGCAACTTAGGTTTTCACAACCCCTCTAGGTAATTCTGATGCATGTCCAAGTATGAGAACCATTGACCTAAACCATGGGTGGTAAAAAGCTGTTAAGAATATCAAGTTATTAAGACACCAGCACCTCTCCTCTTCCAATCATCTTTGCCCTAAGGAATGGAGATGGGATGTCACCATTTTGTATGGTTGAACATCGTAGTCTACTGATATGAAGCTTGTTCCCAGGATTACACCTCTGGATTATAATTTCTCAGTGGCCAGGTTTTCGCAGCAGCAGTGATGTCCCTCACTGGTTCTGAGCTTCCTTTACAACATAGTTCAGAGTGGTGACTTCTGAACCACAACCAGAAGGTTGGAACACAGAATAAATATATAGACTGAGAACACTGAATATAGGTTTGCTCCTCCATCTTCAGGCTGGGGAAGGGTCAAATATGTACTGAATGGTCTTGTCATTTACATGGTCTCCATGAAAGGCCTGTGTTAACCACCATAATTGATACACTATGTCTTACCCTACCAGATGATTTCTGTACACATATTGACCTCCCAGGTTTCCTAAATTCTGCAGGGCTGAAACACACTCTAATGATGTAAGTCTATGGGGGAAACTGTAAAAATTAAAGCCTTAAATGCTATAAAATGCAATAATTTCAGTTAAAAACAAAAGTGAATTGGGAGGAAATTCTATTGGTGAAGGAAAAGATTCTATCTTTAATTTATTCTAGGCATTGTATTTTATGGAAGAGAATTTAGGGATCCTTCTCTGCAAGAGGCATCAAGGATTGTGTTAAGGTAGACAAAGTACACATAATTAGTAGCTACAAGTTTCACTCAGCAAAACATCTATGATGGGGGCCAAAACAAGTCCCATCTTTTAGCTGTTAGACCTTATGGCCCATTGTTTCAGCATGAAATCATAATGGGACATAATTTAAAGAAAGTTTGAGTGACCTCTTAGTATTGTTGACAAAACTGGGCACAAACTCCAGGATCTAGACAAGTCTCAAATCCTTTCCACCTACACAAACATATACAGGATCCCATCCTGTTTGAAAATGTTGGTTATTCTCTAAATTTGAAAACTGGAAAAATTGGTGGTTTATCTGTGGTCCAGAAATGGGCAGATGCCTTTCAGCTAAAGGGCTTCCAGTGCAAGTCAACAGCCTGACAAGTCTGGAATTTGAGATTTCTTATGTGGATAGACTCTTCCCAGACTGCAAGTGGGGATAAGCAGAAAGGTCTTTCAGTAACTCTAGTACTACTGTAATAAAGACTGAGCTAAGGTTCCACTTCTGAGCTTCAGTTCCCTCATTTATAAAAAGAGAGTTCTAATAATACTATCAGTAAAAATATTAAATGAATTTAAAAATGAGAACACATAAAATATTGCCTGATCCATAGGAAACCACTGATAGAAATTTAGCCATTATTAGTGTCAGTGTATTGTTGACATTATTACTATTATTATTATGATGATGATATTTGGTGTTATGTTAGTAAAAGTATAATGGATAATTATGAAAGATATTTGGGAAAAAAATTCAATAGATCTGTGTGTCTGAGATGGCTCGGTGATTTCCAGCCTGGCTGAGCTTCATGAAGCAGTTTAACATCGTAAGTAATCGAACCCAATCCCACTGGGCAACTCTTCGAGACAGTATAAAACTGTGACCCACAGGTGTCCCAAACAAGAGGAGTTGGACTACATTATTGCTCATTATGTCCTCCATTATTCCCAGGGTTTTTTCGTCTTGGAATTTCCGACCTATCTTGCATGTGAGCTGCTCAAACTCAAGTGTCCAGGACCATCCCTTAGACAAAGAGTCACAGGCCCTTGTGATGGGAAGCTGTTAGCAGATCACATTTTCCAAAGATGGTGCAACAGTTTCTCCAACCCTCATTCCCTTCTGCATTATGAATGTAGAACGTGTTTGCAGCTGGAAAGAGGTCGACATTAGCTCACTCAGTCTGCCATGTTCCTGAATTGCAGCCAAGATAATCTGGAAGGTAATTAAACATAGTCTATTCTTCTTTGATCTGTTGTACCCACTCTAGAATAATGAGAAAAAGTTCTTCCCCATGTAGAAATCCAAAAAATTAAGAAAAAAATGCTCTCAGGGTCGGTTACGCGTCCAACTTTGGCCCAGGTCATGATCTCACGGCTCATGAGTTCGAGCTCGCATTGGGCTCTCTGCTCTTTGCACAGAGCCCACTTCAGGTCCTCTATCTCCCTCTCTCTCTCTGCCCCTTCCCCACACGTTTTCTCTCTCTCTCTCTCTCTCAAAAGTAAATATTAAAAAAAAAAAACTGCTCTCAGAAATAAACAAATAAATAAAATCACTGTCTCACTCAATTTCAGAATCCACAAAATAGATTATTGATGTAAGACAATATGCTTCTACAAATTTCACAGCTAGACCAGCAGATGGCTATGTCTCAAGAATATCTTAGTCTGCACAAGAATACAAGATTATAGTTTCTCATTATATGCTCCAGGGATTAGCAATTCTCTGATTTTCAGTAGAGTCCCTTGAAGAAAGCAGCCATAGAAATGTTAAGGTGCATGCATTACCCTTCCATGTCCCAATGAAAGAATCATCGCATTTCTGCAAAGTAACCAACCCAAATTCATAATTAGAAATAAAGTCTCCAAGTTAGAAGGGAGCGGGGAATGTACAGGCAGAGCCCAGAGGACTTTTAGGGCAGTGAAACCACTCACATGATACTACAATGGTAGACACATGCCCTTATATATTTGTCAACCACCTCTTCCTTCCTTGAAAAAGGAAGTCTCCAGGTGCATAGATGCATGTGATGTGTATGTGAATGGGGGTTGGGGGTTGGAATATAAGTCTCTATATCCAAGAGGCAATGCAAGTGGAAGTTTCCACAAGCCAAAGGACACCAGAGCTAGAGCACTCACATGCCAGACAGGCTGGAAATGCCAGGAGTGAAAAACCCTGGGAACAATCCTCACCCAATCACGGAAATGCTCTTATCAGCATTATATTTTACTTAGAAATGCTTTTACTTCCAGCAGAGGATACAGTTATTTTAAGACAAGCAGGTAGAAATGATCAAGTCTCTGGTTTTAAAGGAGGGGAAAAAATACATCATCTTGAACAGACAAAAGGGCAAATATTACTTCCAACCCCAAAAATATGCAATCCAGTCAGATTAAATAGAGGGCCAGGAAGAGATGGTCTAAAATAAAATAAGGAGCCATGAAATACCCATGCTGGGAGAAGCCAGTCCAGCAAACCCAGATTCAGGATCTCACTTGCATTTATTCAACAGGCCCGGGCAAGAGAGGGGGAATGAAATGCAAAGCAGATTCCTGTGAAGTACTGAGCTGTGGGGAACTGTCACTTAACCCTAATGTTCCAGAACTTTAAGTGACTTTGAATTTTGTACGTTTTTGAAAAATATGATCATTAATATTCTTTATATTTTAAACAGCAAGCCATGTTAATCATAAAAAAAAATAAGAAAAAAGGTAAAGAGTAGGTACCTAAAATCTCCCATAATCCCACCACCCAGATAAGACCACTGGGAGTATTTTGATATGCACCTTTCTAGGCATTCTCTGCTTCTATATGCATATATTTGTAATGGAATTCAATGAATGAAATATTCTGTAAACTGTGCCTTGCTTCAACAGTATAGATGTTAAGTTAAAACAAAACAAAACAAAACAAAACAAAACAAAACAAAACTTTTACTGAGCTTGAACTCCTAATCAGAATACTGACTTGAATTAAAGGACTTTAGCAGAAAATAGAGAGTGCAAGTTTATGTGTTTTATTCACATACCATCCTTGTCAACATCTTATTAGATAGTATAAAACTGTATTTGGCGAAAAATTAATCATATTAGAAGCCTATATTCTGCCTGTGTTTCTTCCTCTTTCTTTTGTTTTCCTCTCACTCAGTCCAGAGCATACTTCTGGTTCTCCACGATCCTTTCCACCCTTCTTTGCTCTTGTTCTTAGCTTTTCCCAACATTTTCTTGCTCGAAATTACAGTTCTCCAGCTAGAAGCTTGGAGTACAGACGTGGAAGGTGCCAGTATCTGGCAGCTTCAACCTGCGTTACCATGAAGACTTGTTTTCCATTGTGTGCTCCCCTACGTGTGCCATAACCAGCCCGGCCATTGTGCCAGGTGAAATACCAATGTTCGCTGATGTGGAAGATGGTTCATCCGGAGGCAATCAGCTCCACCGAGAGAAGGGAGAAAGAAAAACATGTGTGGTTTCTGCTGCCTTCACCTTGGCAGAGAAAAATGGATGTAAAACTGGGGCTGGGGTACAGCCTTCAGAGTTCTGGAAGATCAGCAAAGCCAGCCTGAGCCAAGAAAGAACACATGGTGGTTGTGTGTGGCAGTGACACCTCAAGAAAAATCACTTTGAGTCGTGCGCCTGATCATTTAACTGCTGTGGGCACGGGCCCAGCTTTCTCCCCAAGTCAAATGTAAATGGTTTAAGGAAGCTGGTCTTTTTTGCCCTCCACTTTTACCATACTAAATGTCTGACAGCCATTTTACTGTGTTTACAAATTATGAAAATTCTGGGCAGCTAATTATGAAAATATTGAGGAGTCGTAGGAGAACTAACTCTTGGAGCAACTTAAGGCAGAGAACAGACTGTAAAGTCCTTGAAAAATGAGCTGCTTGCTCTCCACTTCTGCCAGTAAATTTTGGTACTCCAGCATATTGCTATGCTAATCTGAAACCAAAAAGAAAGAACTCAATAAAAATCTCAGAGAAGACTAGGGGAAGAGGCAGGCCTTCTATACTTAACAAATGAACAAGAGTAGATTAGTTTCTAAGATCTACACATTTCCTTCCAAAGGATCAGAAGCCAAAGAATCCAGCGAAAAATATGAAAAACAAAGTTTTATAACCAAAATGAGAAGTGATAAATTGTAAGTTCTCTGTAAAAAGGGACAGCCTTTCTTCAAGTTTGACCTTGCTGTTTTCACACCATCTGGAAAGAAAATCTAGTTGTCTTCCCCCATTTGTTTTATGTTGAATAAAATTAATGCATGTGCAGTAATAACAGAAAGAATATAAGTACATTCTAGACTGATTATAAAGCTGGTTAGATTTCATGATGTATCATAATAATTTAACAAATGCTGTTTTTCCACAATGCCTTTCTTTCTTACAGCAGCTTTCTCCGGCTATTTTTATTACGTTAAGCAAATCCATACAAAATAGCATTATTGTCACCCTCCTTGTGTATAAAAGATGAGTCGTGGTAGTCAGGTCAGGTTATAGATGGTAAAGTAATTTTAGAACATAGCTACTTCATTATCCAGTCCTATAATCTTTCTATCAGAAAATGAAGACTTCTGTGTTTAGGCAATAATACATACACTTTACATTCCATCCTACGTTACAAACGGTTATGCTATAGGATGATCTTTGATGTCATATATGGCATTAAAATCCTAACTGATTTTCTGTAGTATTATAAGCAGTTCTTGTGTTATATTAAGCAGAGAGTATCATGTGTATCTGACATAAATATGCATCTTATATTCAGAATCTTGTGACAGTAATTAAGATTTTCTACTACAATTCCTGCCACTTTTTCATTCTTCTTGACCCTAGCTTTATAAATTGTAAATAAAATAACAAAGATCTTATTAATTGATAAAATGTAAAATATGATCACATTTTCAACTTCCCCTCTATTTGCTCCCATAAGAAACAGGACCAGACCACTGGCCCTCAGTTCTTCTTTCAATATTAGAAGCCAAGAAATTTACAAGGTTTTCCCTGACTTTCCATTGGCAGAGAGCTTTATAAAAGCTGTGATTTATATAAAGCATGGAAAGGCAAAGAACACACACATTAATATGTGTGAAAGAGTAAAAAGAAAAAAGGGAAAGCTATGAAATGAACTCTCCATACACCTATTATTTGACTGAAATGCATAAGTACATAAGTAATTTACACCTTATATTCTCCAGTTACCTTTCAATTGAGCATCTGCATAGATATGCACACATGCCACGTGTGTGCTTTTTAACTGGAACATCACCTGCAGAACATGAAATGCTGTCATAAAGACCAGTACATTTAAGTCTGTCATACTGTCCCATTATAAACTCTAGCAAATATGTTTAGCATGACACGGCTCATTCTCAGTGAAGTCATGCTGGTTACCAGTGTTAATCCTTCTTGGAGCTTAAAAGTCATTCGTTTTACCCCCAGTGCTTGAATTTTACCTTTGAGTGGAAGTAGTTACATAGCTTAAAGAATCCTCACTGAACATTCACCTGTGCCCATTTTCCATCTTCAGACATCTTTCCCATTCTCCATGGTTTTTTAGATTCCAGTTCGTTAATTTGCTTATTTGCCAGTGCTGTCTGTATACTGCAGAACATAAATCAACTGAGCCTCGAAGTCTGAATTCTTTCAAACTAGCCAGGGACATATCTAAAATAGTTTGTCAGGCTTTGGGACCATGTCCACCTTAGCAAATTCTGCCTGTCCCTCTTCATACCAAAGTTCATCCCTCTTGACTATGAATACAGAAATCAAAAGAGACTTAAAAGGAATGAGATGGAATTTGGTTTTGGGCCACAAATGACAGATGTCCTATCAGAAGTTCTTATTTTAACAATTAATTTGGAAATTAGAGTAAAAACAGAGTCACACCAGGGGGAATGAAAAATGCATTGTGCTTCCTTGATACAGATATTTCTCACTATTTTGTCAGGAGCTGGGATATTATCCACTGATGACTGTTTCAGCTACTAATTAGCTGCATGATTTTGATACGTGGGGACAGTATTCAAGTATTAGAACATAATAACCATCTTCCTCCTTCAGGCTAGACATTCTAAGTTAGGCAAAGTCTGTCTGTGTTTAATTCCAAAAGACTGCAAGGTGGAACAGTCTGATCAAGTTTTTTGGTTTGTTTTTGGTTTTGGTTTTTTTTTTTTTTTTTAAGCCTCCAAATTTAAGAGCAATTTCTTCATTAAAACTGGAAAGCACTTGATATGCTGAGACAAGATTCTCTCTTCCTCTCTTTTTTTTTTTTATCTCTCTCTGCTCCCTCTTTTCTTCCCTCCCTGCCTCCCTCTCTCTCTGAAAAGGAAGCATTCAATGGAATGAGGCAGCTAGCTGCCTCTTTTAAAATTGCCATAATTCAGTTACTTTACATTCTTTCTGCTAAGGTATAATTTAAAAATCAACAGTGCACATCTACCCACATGGAAACTTCTTGAAAATTTGGGAACTGACCAAGAACACCTTGTATCCTATCATCTGCTATCCAGAAGCACTGGAAAGGTACTTGCTACCAACAACCCTTTCAGCAAGCTTAGCTTTACAAGGAGAAAGGATGCTAAGGACATGGAAACCATCTGGAAAACAACATACCTGTCACTCTACGGGAATAGAGTTAAACACTAAAACTTCAAAGAGAGTTTCTTTCTTTGGCGTTTACCACCATACCAAATTCTGATGGTTTGGCATTAGATCGACATTGCCTTTCAATACATCACATTTTATTTGCAATTTCTCAGTATTAAAATGTATGCATTTTCATCATCATTTGGAAATGAATGTCTTACTACCCAAAGCTCCATGAGCATATAAAGCTGTGTTAACCTGTTGCTGATATACCTACCTTTGGTATGTTGCTTGGGATTCATCAAACTTTTTCCGTACAGGGCAACTTAATGAATACTTTAGGCTTTATAGACTATATGGTACTGTTGATACTACTCAACTCTGCATGTGCAGTGCAAAAGTTTGCTAACCTCTAGCACAGAACATTGTCCGGAATCTAGTAAGCATCCAATAACACTCTGTTGATTAGGGATAAAACCGATACTAGTTAGTATTTCTATGGGCTTAGAATAGCCTGACATGCATTCAGTCTCACCAGGCTCTCTTAGGGCAGGTTGGGAGTAACAAGCTACTATCTAGAGTAGGTAAATAACTGTTTTGCAGTTGTCTGCACTCAATACCTAAACACAAGGTATCTTGTAGACGTGGTAGTTTCTGGATAAGACAGTACAGAGCAATATATGATCAAAACTTGGAATATCAGTGAAAAGGAGTAGAAAGAGTTATTGGTTGTCCTCGACCATTGGTCTCCATAGACATCTCTTCCTTTTATCTCCCTCCCCACTTTGTTCTCTGCTGTTCTCATCCTCCTTTGTCATTTCTTTTCCTTATTTCCCTTATTACCTTATTTTTTCCCATGGCATTGCCTGTATATAAAATCTTCCTAGAATGGTGTTTCCTTGGGGTATCTCTTCCATAATCTTTTTCTTCTTGTCTCATCTCCTGCCCCTTTGCAAATACCGGCTACTGTACATATCTCTGGTCTACCTTCCCCTTGCAACGCTGAAAAAAGAATAGTGAATATTCTCAACCCTCCTTTACACTACCCCTAAATGCCTCTCCTATTTTTAATCATTCTCTCCTGTCTTTAAAACAAAATGTATATTCCATTCCTTTACAATTTAAATTGTCCCCATACTTCTTGATTCCATTCTTTCTACTTGCCTGTGACTTAGATTGTGCCAAGTCACTCATACTTTTTGGCTTTATATATATATAGATAGATAGATAGATAATATATATATATAATATATATATTATATATATTATATCTATATTAAAAATATATATTTTATATATTTTGTTATATAATAGAAAATAAAATAAAAATATATTTATAAATATAAATATACATATTTTTTATATTTTCTTACCTCTCTGGCTTCTTTCCCTTAACCCACAGTATATTAAAATCTCATTTATATTTCAGAAGATCCAAACAATGGCTGTCAGATCTGCATCTTCTACCTCTCCCCGCCCCGCCCCCCCATCACCACCATGTTCCTCTTCTTGCACCTCTTTCTGCTTCTTCCCCAGCCTGTGTCTGGCCCATCTCCTCTCTCACTTTGTATACAAGGGACTCTAATCTGATGATCCCCAAATCTATATCCCCTACCCTGATGTTTCTCCACAGTTCAGATCTAAACGTCCATCCATCTCCACAGAGCATTTCCAAATATAGAGCATGCTGCTATATTGATGCAGTGTAGCCTAAAATTTCCGAATCAGTTTCTCCCCCAACTTCTTTATATCTTCTCCCTCTTCAAACTTGCTTTTCTCTCTTTCCCCTATGACGAAAATCTATGTCTTCCTGATTTTGTCTGTGCAATGTATGCATTTCCTTTTCATTTAAACTCTACTGCTACTGACCTAAATTGTATCTTCTTTACTCATCTAGTCTTTTTTCAAGAGATTTCTCACTGGTATACTAAATTCATAGTCTTGCTTTTCCAGGATATCATCGAACTGTTTCTTGAGTCACCTGTCTGATGTGAAATTCATACCATATTATACCCCTCTTCAAAAAACTACTAATAGCTCCCCATCCTTTTTTTTCCCATTTTTTTAAAAAATGTTTATTTTTGGCGGGGGGGGGGGTGTGGGGAAGCGGGAGGAGCAGAAACAGGGAAACAGAATCTGAAGCGGCTTCGTGCTGTCAGCACAGAGCCTGACGTGGGGCTCAAATTCACAAACTGTGACATCATGACCTGAGCCAAAGTCGAATGCCCAACCGACTGAGCCATCCAGGTGCCCCTAATACCTCCCATCTTTTCAAGTGTGAACTATATTCACCTAAATTAAGATTATGATAATTAAGATAATATTGGGGCACCTGGGTGGCTCAGTCAGTGGAGCATCTGACTCTAGGTTTCGGCTCAGGTCAGGATCTCATGGTTCATGGGATCGAGCCCTACGTCAGGCTCTGCACTGACAGCATGGAGCCTGCTCGGGATTCTCTCTCTCACTCTCTCTGCCCCTCCCCTGCTTGTACTCTCTCCCTCTCCCTCTCCCTCTCTCTCTCTCTCTCAAAATAAATAAATAAACATTTTTAAAAAGGTAATCAATATATTATTATACAATATATATCATTTTATATTTATATTCTAAAATTAAGATAATTAGAATTGTCTCTAGTGTGCAACCTAATTGTTAATTTTATCTAGCCTTCACTTACTCATTACTCCAATTACACTGGTCTAGTCTCTAAACCTATGTAAATGAATTTTCTAATTAAAAATCAACTTTTTATTAAATATTAATAAGTATTTTGGAAAAATATGATATATAATGGCATACCTCAAAATTTGCAACTTCCTTTTTCTTTTTCTTTTTTTTTTTTTGCATGTAAACTTCCCCTCCTTCTGTATATATATACACATTTTACTTGCCATTTAGTGTTCTGATTTTTCCATTACCACAAATACTTTATATTTCTGAATAATCAGGTAACTGTTAGTTAATTACCCTTACACAATCCATTCATGAGTTAGGTAAGCCAGTACAATGGGGTCATGCTTTCCCTTTCCTGCTTATTCCTGCTTGGACCTGACACAGAGTGACAGATTGTTTCTGCCACCAGCAGCAGCAGCACCACCATCATCACCATCACCATCTGATCAGTACTCAGATGGAATTTCATAAATCACTATCTTCTTATTAGGCCTGTGCCTTCCTTTCGACCGATAATGAAAAATTCTGTAACAATATCTTATGTATATATACAAACAAATATTAGATTTTGTTAAAATTATTTAAGATAAGTTCCTGGAAGTAAGGTCAAAGAACATAAATATCTTCATTATATCATAAATTTACACACCTTACCTTGCTGACATTCATTATCCTGTTTCCTTAGCTTAGAACAGTACCCTTAACCAAATACTCATATACACTCGGACACATCTTTCTCCCTCCCTCCCTCCTTATCACTCTCCCTTCCTTTCCCTCTCTTCCTCCCTCCCTCTGTTACCCTCTCCCTGTCTCCCCTCCCTTCCCCTCTCTTTCCCTCCCTTCCTCCTTCCCTCTTTCTCTGTCTTGCCTATTAAAATCTTCTCCTTCATGACCCTGCTCTTATGCTTCATTTCCACATAGCTTGCTATGGAATCCTAAGCAGAATCAATTACGCCTTCCTTGAGCAAATTACTAAGTCTGCCATAGTCTGCATTAAGTGTAAAATAAGGATAAAAGTAATAATTACATTACAGAGTTGCTGAGTTAAATATCAATCCCTTGAGACAGTGTCTGGGAAATAGTAACTATGTATGAGGATACTAGGTATCTTTATAATGAATGACATCACTCTCCAAGTACACTGAGCACCTTAGAAGCAGTCAGCACCACAGCTCATGCCTGTGTCCATCTCACTCAGTCTTCCACACCATAAGTGAGATCAATTGCTATGCCCACCACTGACCAGGCTTTCTTCTTCCCTGGCATACTCTGGGGCAGTGACGTGCTGAAACGCATTAACACTGGCTCATGAGGGCTGACTGTGCACACACTGTCCTCACTCTGTCCACATTTAGGGACACCCCATCAGTAGCTTGAAATAGGCCATGGTGGAAATGGCAAATGCTATGAATCAGGGCTTTTTTTTTTTTCCTTCCTCAAGAGCCGGTTGCTAAACTTTGCCAGCATATCTGTGCTTCTAGACTACCTTCCACTCCTGTTCTTACATTCAATTGGATCTGTATGAACACTGCCCAGCAATGGAATGTGAGCAGAAGTGGCATATGTAACCTTCTAGAAACAGCAATTAGGAACAAGTATGCCTTTGCCTTTTTTTTTTTTTTTTTTTTTTGCCTTTGCCATTTTCAATTGCTCCCTTTCCAGCTCATCAGCTGCAGAGGATCCATTTGTATCCTAAGAAATACTGGGGCCTACTGAATGAAGGATCCTGGGTCCCTGAATTACTTTGTGGAACAGAGAATCTCTTCAGCCCCTCATGGAGTGTTGAGGTCACTAAGAAATAAGCTACTGAGGTATCAGGGTGGTCATTACACCAATTAATCTATCACAATACTGTCAGTATCCCATAACATTCAGACAAGCAAGCATTCATCGGTCATATGAGCACTGGTTGGCCCTCAGATGTGACCAGCCTAAGACTCTTTAGCTAAACACGTGTTATTTGGCTCACATGGAAAAACAATAGGGCAATTGTTCAACCAACTGACCATCTGTGATGTCAGCTGGCAGGCTTCAATCAATTAGTAACTGTAACTAAAACAGAATGTAATAAATTCTATAATTTCAAGTAGTTCAGTTTTACTGCACTAAAATTGCATCATGAAATGTAGTCATTATGAGGGATTAAAAATATAAAGAAGAGGGGTGCCTGGGTGGCTCAGGCAGTTAAGCGTCAACTTCAGTTCAGGTCATGATCTCGCAGTTTGTAAGTTCAAGCTAGGTGTCGGGCTCTGTGCTGACAGTTCGGAGCCTGGAGCCTGCTTCAGATCCTATGTCTCCCTCTCTCTTTGCCCCTCCCCCACTCGCACTCTGTCTCTACCTCAAAAATAAAATAAACACTACAATTTTTTTTTAAATAAAGAATATGGTCTCAGGTTTTAATCACATTGGAGTAGCATCTGATGCTCTAAAAGCAAAGCATGGACTCTAAACTTATTGCTAGCTCTAAAAATATGCTCATTTCACATCACTGAATTTATGAATGTCAATAAATAAATAAACAAACATGGACAGGTCCATCAAATTTAGTATAAAATATTTCCTGAGCACTTGGGTGGCTTGGTTAAGCATCCAACTCTTGATTTCAACCCAGTCATGATCTCATCATCAAGAGATCAAGCCCCACATTGGGCTCTGCACTGATCGTGGAGCCTGCTTGAGATTCTCTCCCTCCCTCTCCTTCTGTCCCTCTTCCTGCTCATACTCTCTCTCTACCTCAAAAAATGAAAATAAAAATAAAAAATATTTCCTGACTGGAGGAAATCTTCAAAAGATTAAATTAAAAGGATGAATTAGTAGCACCTAATTGAAAGTAAGCTCTCTCTCTTGGAGCTCTTCATGGGTACGATAAGCTCTACCCTGCAGGTCACCCACTGCCTTCAAAGAAGTGGAGGGACTCAAGATAAATGAAACGGTTATTTTCTGGTCTAGAACACTAGGTACTCTCATACTGACTTTTTTTTTTTTTTTTAATGAATGAGGAATTATGTAGGGGACAGATACGTGAAAAGTTTCATTCTAGTAAGTTTCATGCTTTAAAACACTGCAGAAAAAAATTGGATAAAGGGAGGCTCAACACTAGTGGTTACATCCACAAGTCCTCCTGGTGATGAGAGTATTTGCAATGAAGCCAGCTGAGCCTACAGGGAAAATACTGAGTTCACTTGAACACAGCACAAAGTTGAGCTTCAGAAATCAATTCCTAACTCCCTAGTAATTCAAAGACTGAAGACTGCATGTGTAGAGAAAGATATGATGTCTCTTCCTTCTGAAGCTGCTGATATTCTTTTCTAAAGCCCATGAGAGAGCTGCTCTCTTGGGAAACTTTTGCAAACAGAATGCTATGCTATGAGTAGAGACGACACATGGCTACTATTGCTGAGCATGTGGAAGAACTATAGTCTATATAGTGCATGAAATATCAGTTTGGCCAGCACCATCTAAAGCTAAATTGATCCATATGATTGGAATTTTGCCCAGACCCTTTAACCAAAGGGGGAGGAGGGGAGGCATCATTTTGAAATTAGCATTATCAATACAGTAATACATTCTGAATGCTAGTTGGGCCTGACATAGGAAGTGATGTAATAAGAGAGTGCTTACTGCTCCTGCCCCTTGAACAGAAAATATTTTCCTTGAGGAATAGAATACTTGAAAACTGCAGATTGCATTTTAATATTAACCAGATTTCTACATTAAGCATGATTTCCGAGAACAATTTGATTTCTCTTTTTTTCTCTTTACCCCCACTGCGCCCCTCAAGCAAGTGATCAGAACTGTGTTCACCCACAGGCAGCTCCTGGAATGGACCCAGGGCTGCCTGCAATTTAAATGTCAAACTTGGTGCTGTTGAGCGTAGAGAGTCTCACTCAGCAACATGTGTCACTCATTGCTGCCCTGTCTATCGTTATTGTTTCTTGATGCGTTCAGATTGCTACAAATTCTCTCGTGGTTTCTTTGATTGTCTCCAAGTGTGAAATTTCAAAGCTTGTTTCTTCTTCACGATGTTTAAGACAAGTAAGTGTAATCACCTTCTAGAACAAGCAAAGAGCAACAAGAAAATTACCAAACCTGTTTTAAATTTTGAAAGGAGCAGATTTTTTTTTTTTTTGAGCTTCTAGAACTGGTTTCTGCAACTAAGTGTGGAGTCAAAAAAGCTTTTTCTTTTTTTTTTTAAACTGGCTAAACATATCTATTCCCAGTGGACACACACACAAGAATTCTAAGCTACCAAAAATGGCCTCTCTCAGGGCAGATTTGACAGCAGTGACAACCCCTGATTGGTTAATGGAAGCACTTCAGGATTTATCAGTTTTGATGGCTATCGTCTTTGGCAGGCAGTAAAATCGTGAAATAAAGACAATTTAACCACAGTTGTGCAAGGATAGGGAAGGGTGTGGAAGACCACTACAAGTAATGTGCTGTCATTCTGGATTTGTCGAAAGCAGATGGCTGTGAAACGGGGGCCACAAGCGAGGATGAATAAGGAGAATACAAACGTAGAGCTGCAGGGTAATAAACCAAATCCATGAGTGTTTTGGTGCATGAAAGGGCACACATGAGGATAACTGCAGCCTTATAAGAGAATTAGGGATAAATGGATATAAAATGGTTTTTATTTCTCACTTTACAGAGCTAAATAATAATTTCTATTAACAAAGAAAAGCAACAAAAAAGAAAAGTCTCTCTTAGGATCTAGGAATAGCACCCTCCCCCAGGAAAAACAGGCGGTGTGATGGACAGAAGAACCCATAAGGCAAGACCGTCAGCAGCCACTGGCTCTGGATGTGTTCTACAACAAAGCCACAACTTAGGGGAGAAGCGATCATGGGTAGCTGGTGGCATCTCTCTGAAAAGGCCACTATCTTCTCTCAGCAGTGAGATTTCACTTTTCTAACAGAGAAGAGAGCTTTCTTCAAGACTTTCATACTTCAAGCATTAAGGACTGCTGAGAGAGGAGAAAAAAAAAAAAGCATTGTTTTTTTAATTCTTCATTTGCATGCAACATAAATGCCTCAGAGCTGCATATTCTCTTTTTCTATATTCATCCTAAATGTAGCATTTCCCAGGGAGGAAAAAAATCTAACATTTGTAGAAAACCTACTATGAGCTGTGTTGTAGATTTCATGCGTTAAATTTCATGATGTTTTACATCTAAGATGTAAAAAAGGTACAGTGAAATGGATATCATCTCAATTCCAAAAATGAAAAAGCAGGCATCTCTTCTAAGTATCTCTTCCAAGATCAGAAAGCACAAAATATGTGTAAAGTTATAATAAGTACTTTGAACTCAAGGTTGCTTGAATCAAAAATTAGTGCCCTTTTCATTATATTATACCTACTACCCAGATTAATCCCACAGTTTGACCTGATATCTGGTGTTATCAGTAACAGGCACTGCACATCTATGGTTTAGCACTCTCAGCCTGCCTCATTATTCTAACACAATATCCACGATGAGCCTTTGTCTTGGTGACTATTCCTTACTCTAACCCACCACCATCCTAGTAAGTGCTCCTGTGTCCCTGCCTGCAAAGTCCTCACTTAATCCCCTGCTCCATTTGACTGAAGACCGGCTTGAACATAACACATCTTTCTAAAATAACCAACTTTCCCTCTACACTTGTGGTTCCTGCAAAACACATGTAAACATCCACCGTGACTACCTCTCACCTAACTTTTCCATGGGATTGTTGTATTTCATACACTGCCCCCTCCATCTACACCGTCAATTAGGAAGACTATTTTAATTCTAGAAGCAGATGGAACCTAGAGATGATATTCTATCGGAACTTCTACCAGAATGTCAGATAGAAATTTAGTGGCTTAATCTTCAACTATCAAAACACTTGACGTAAAAACTGATATAAGTAAAAGGAAAAAAAGACAAGTGCACTATTATGGTTAAATATTTCAATGCTCATATTGTAATACTTGATAGAATATATAGATATAAATTTAGTTGGTTGGCCTATCAGCCAATTTAGTTTATATCTACAGAAAATTACATGCTAAAACCCATAGAGTGCAAACTCTTTACAAGTGCACATGAACTGTCCACGAAGATAAATCGTATGTTTGACTCTAAAGTAAGTTTCCATAATTAACAAGAATTGAAATCAAACATAACATGGTGGGGCGCATGGCTGCCTCATTTAAGCATCCAACTCTTGGATTCAGCTCAGGTCATGATCTTACAGCTTCGTGGGCTCGAGCCCCACATTGGGCTCTGCACTGGCAGCACAGACTCTGCTTGAGATTCCTTCTCTCTCCTCTCTCTCTGCCCTCCCTCCCCACACTGTCTCTGTCTCTCTCAAAATAAATAAATAAACAAACTTAAAAAAAAAAAACCCATAACATGTTCCCTGACTACAATGGAATTAAATTTGGAAACAAAAGAAAAACAAGAAATATTTCTGTAATATATCCAAATAGTTCAAAATTAGGGAACACATTTCTAAATAATTCATGAATAAGGAAACAAGGTATAGTAAATACTTCTAATTGAATAAATATGAAAACACAACATGCTAAAATCTGTAAGATACAACTACAAAAGTGTAGAATGAAATACATAGCTTTTAGTGTATTAGAAAAAAAGAGAAGTTTAAATTCAATAATATAAGTTTCTACCTTAAGAACTGAGAAAGGGAGAGAAAAAGAGCAGGAAGTGAAGGAGTGGAGAAGGAAGAGAGCAAATTAAAACTGTAAGGGGTGCCTGTGGCTCAGTCAGTCAAGCATCTGACTCATGATTTAGGCTCAGGTCATGATCTCACTGTTTGTGGGTTCAGGTCTTACATCAGGCTCTGCAATGACACTGTGGAGGCTGCTTGGGATTCTCTCTCCCTCTCTCTGCCCCTTCCTCCTTTTTCTCTCTTTCAAAATAAGTAAGTAAACTTTAAAAAAGTTAAAAAACTAAATAAATAAATAAAACCAAAAGTAAAACAAAAGAAATAATGAAGATGACAGATGAAAACAATAAAATAGAAAATGTGGAAATAATTTTAAAAAAAACAATGAAACCACAGCTAGTTTTTTTTAAAGAATAAAATTGATAAACCTCTTCTTAGACTAATCACTAAAAATTACCAAAACCAAGAATAAAGAGGACATCACTATATAGTTTTGAAATTACAGGATAATAATAAAATATTATGAATAATCATACGAACAAACTTGAAAACTTAGGTGTAATAGAAACTACTTTGAAAAACAAATTTGCCAAAACTGACACAAGAAGAAATAGACCATCTAAATTGCCCCCATCAACTAAGTAAACTAAATTTGCAATTAAATATCTTCCCCAAAAGAAATTTCCTCACCCATACGGCTGTACTAATGACTTCTATCAAACATTTAAGAAATAAAATTAATTCCATGGAAATATTTCAGAAATAAAATAAACAGCACCTTCAATGCATTATATAAAGCAGGTATTGCCCTGCTAACAAAACCATAAACTGCAAGATCGATACTCTTCACAAACACAGAAGCAAAAGTTCCAAAGAAAATTTCAACAAGTCAAATTCCATCAGGTGCATCATCATCAAATAGGTTTTATTCTAACAATGTAAATTTGGTTTAACTTTTAAAAATCAATTGATGTAATTCACAATGTTACAATAAAAGAGAAAAAAAATTATGGTCATCTCAGTAGATGCATAAAATAAATTTGGCAAAATTAAACACTCATTCATGATAAACATGTGGAGTATATTAGAAATAAATGAAAACTTCCTCAACTTCTAAAAACTTCTAGATATGTTTATAAACATACCTACCCAAATCTGCATCTAATATCAAGCTTAATAATGAAAGACTGCAAACTTTCTAGCTAAAATGAGAAACAATTCAAAGGTATTAAAAACACTTCTACTCAACACTGTATTGGAATTCCTGGCCAATGCAATAAGACATGGGAAAATAAAGCACATAGAGTGGAAAGGAAGAAGTAGCACTACCTGCTTTCATGGCATGATCATTTACATAGAACTTCCAAAGAAAAGCTATAGCAAAACTATGAGAACTTGATAAGTGAACTTACCAGGGTCACAATGTATAACGTTAATGTAATGGATTTCTACACACTTTCAGAGATCAATTGAATAATATAAAAAAAACTGGATGTTTTATATAGCAATTTTTCACATATTTCAAATGGTCAAAAAATGAGATATGGAAGAATTTATTTGGGGAAGATTCAAGAGATCTAGATAAATACAGATTAGGAGAGACACACTTTTGCTATTAAGGGCATTTCAGCCTACACCACTTGAAAATCTAACAAAATATACATTATACTCTAACAGAGAAGTTGAAAATGAGATATAATGACAGTCCCATGTTACTACCAATTAGGAAAGGTAATATCATTTTCAGGTTATTGAAACTGAATTCCAGCATGTGAGACATTAACTGCCAATCAGGAGAGAGATGCCATATATATTAAGAAGTTCTGGAGAAAAGAATAATAATATGAGCTTTGAATCAGTTATGCTAAGGGATCTAACATCATTTCAGCACCTGTAATTTGTCATTATTATTAAGCCATGAAATGAAAAGGTGAGCCAAATGGTATGTGCTTTCCAGTGGTAAGTTTATGTTGGAATGAGATACTGGGCCACCAGAGCCGCTAAAATATTTTTTAATGAATTCATAAAGAAAATCCAGACACTTAAAAATAACAAGGTCTACAACAGTGCATTTCAACAGAGTTTGCTAAAGGGGAATCAATATTTTTCCTTGAGACTACTTCCTCTGATTCTCTCTTGTAAATACAGACATTGGAAAGTGAAGAGATTATTAGTTTCATTTCTTAAACATTAATGAGTCAATGGCAGATGTTTCAAATTTAAAGCTCAGGTTTGTGATAGAGCTGCTTCTCAAACAGACTTTACCTCATGCTCTAGGGAATGTAGCAGCAAGAATTGTTTGTCATATGTTCTCTAGGTAAACAGAAGGACAAACATTTACAGAAACTTTAACACCAAGCTAAAAATTATCACAGCTCTGAAAAAATTAATAAAATCACATAAAATTATTACAACTCCAAATTTTGATTTTCCATTAAACTTCATGTAACAATGATTAATGATTCTTCTGGGAAATGCTAGGTAACACAACTACTAATATTAATAATAATAATAACAGTTGATATTTAACTTTTATTTAGTATTTACTATTTACCACATGCTATGATGCAATACATCTAATTTCCATAACAACTTCATGAAGAACTCATGAAGAATGTATGATTACCCATCTGTGAGGTAAAATAATCAAAGTATAGAATTTAAAATGTTACCAAGTTCATTTAGCTAGTAAATGGTACCACTGAGTTTCATAAACAAGTTTGTCAGGGTTGAGATTTGCGAATATGCTGTCATACTCTGAAGACTAGGCTTTTAAACACTATAATGCTCTGTATCACAGGGAGGAAAAGTAAAAATATCTAGAAATACTAAACATTCTGTAGTTCTTCTCCACCTCCAAAGGCTTTCTGAACAAGGTAAAAATACAAAAAAGGCACTGTGGCAATTTGGAATTAACAAGAAGTAAGCCTCTACTCTTAGAAATTAGCATCTGCTGTACAAAAGCCAAATACTAAGACATACTCAAGTTTACAATTCTATTGGAATAGTCACATAGAAAGTAATTAGAATTGATCAAATCCTATTCAAGTCTATCTGAAAAGGATTCCTAGATATAAAGCTCAGAGGTTCATATTTACACACACACACACACACACACACACACACACACACACACACACAGAAAGAGACAAAGACAGAGACAGAGACAGAGAAAGATCACCATTTCGTACAATTCCTATGAGTTAGTGTGCCATAACTTTAAATAACCAACACTTTCCAGGGCACCTGGGTGGCTCAGTCAGTTAAACATATGACTTTGGCTCAGGTCATGATTTCACAGTTTGTGAGTTCGAGCCCCGCTTCGGGCCCTGTGCTGACAGCTCAGATTCTGGAGACTGCTTTGGATTCTGTGTCCCCCTGTCTCTGCCCACCCCCGCCCCCCACTCATGCACTCTCTCTCTCTCTCTCTCAAAAATAAATAAATGAAAAAAAAAGAAATAACCAACACTTTCTACATTACAGGATTCCAGACAAGGGAAAAAAGTCCTAAAATAATAGACTTGGAGAAGTGTAAACCAAATAGCTTCTAAATACATTTTGCAGTAGGTAAGGTGACTGTCGTAAGGGAAAACAGTACTGGGTGAGTATGTGGAAAGAAAGCTGGTTAATGGCTAACTGCCTTAAAGGCTAATTATTCATGTAGAATTACAGAGACAAAGCTGAAAGGATCCCTAAGGATGTCTGAATCCCTCCCTCCTAGCCCAACAGTACCAGGGAGCCTTAATCCAAACAATTCTAGATAAATGGGTCTCTTCTTTGTTTTAAGGAAATCTCCAGGGTCTCAGATTTCAAAATTGCCCTCACTACACATTCCATGTATTTTCCCTAACTTTCATAAATCTCTCTTTTTATTAAGTAAATCCAACTTTCCCATATGAGTACTGGGTTTGGAGGAGAAATATTATACAAGCCTTCTCTATTTCCACAAAGTTCCAACATAACCATAGGAAAATACTTGTAATCTTGCTGTATCTAGGGGTTGCTGTGTCAAGGGGTTTCTTGCCCGCCATCTTTACCTACACATATCAACTCTCAAACCAAAACACTCACAGACTCACAGACCCACAGACACATACAGAGACCTTCCTTGATGAACTTTCACCCTAAAATATATTCTGGATTCACTTCACTCAAAATCAATCCTACTCTGTTTCCATAGTGTGGTATTTGGAATACAGAGCATGTTTTTCATATTCATGTGTGGGATTTATTAAATATACAGATTCCAAGGTTGCTTTCCAGGTCTATTGAGCCAGAACCTGCCAGACAATATACAGTTGCGTGCAGACATAAGTCTACAGGGCTGTGAAAATCAACAGGCCTATTCTTATATAGTTGGAGTATTGAGACAATTACATCTATGCATAATCTTTTACCGAACTGCAAGGTATTGATCATATTGATTCAGTTTCTGGATACCACTAGAACAATTGCATACAGTCCAAGGAAAGCATTCTAAGGTCATTTTTTGTTTCTTGCTCTGAATGTTCACCTTAATTTATTGTTAGATTTATCTGATTAGCTGAGAGTGATTTAAAAAATTCCAAATCCCCAGCACCCAGGTGGCTGAGTCGGTTAAGTGTCCGACTTCGGCTCAGGTCACGATCTCACGGTTCGTGGGTTCGAGCCCCACGTCGGACTCTGTGCTGACAGCTCGGAGCCTGGAGCCTGCTTTGGATTCTATGTCTCCCTCTCTCTTGGCCCCTCCCCCGCTCATGCTCTATCTCTCTCTTTCTCTCAAAAATAAACATAAAAAATAAAAAAAATAAAAAAAATTCCAAAGGCTAGCTGGACTCTCTAGTTCTTCTGCCTTCTTCCACTAAAATATCTTCTAGCTGTGAATCTTCAATTGGTGAACTGGTGCCCTAAATAGAATGGTATTTTCCAGGATATATTTGGCACATTTTTTTCCAGGACACTTAATTACTGAATAATTTGGAGAAAAAAGTAAAACGATTTAACTAGAAACTACGTGGAAGTATTTCATATATGTGAAAACAATTTTTAGACATTACACAATAAGCACCAGGGCAGTGTACCCTGGGAGAAAGGAGACAACAGGTGAACTGTTAACTTACTGTGATAATGATTTCACAACATGTGTGCCAGGTCATTCTGCTGTACATCTTACACTTACACAGTGCTGTATGTTATGCATATCTCATAAAACTGGAAAAAATAATAAAATGAGAATAAAACAAAAACAAGATGAAATGTATGACTGCCCAAATGTACTGCCAAGAAAGAGTTTCAAGGCCCAGGGAGGGGAAACCCATATTCTGAGTGGAGGAGACAGAGTTGAAAATTAGATGCAAACACAGGTAGACTTCACAAGGCGGAGTACCAGTAAGAGGTCTGGAGATCTTCAGAGGATTTCAGTTGAGTCTTCAGCAGTATACTGATGGAAAGAAAATACTTTTGAAGAAACTATGTGAGCCATGAAAAGAACTATCAGCAAGGAGCAGGAGGAATTATTCATTATTCTCAGAGTTCACACAAAACAAAACAAAACAAAACAAAAAAAAAGGAACTCACAGATCCACCAGCTAGGGTGAAGGATCCTCAAAACAGATGGAGCCTCAGGTAGAATAATTCGAAGTACTTCCTCAGCAATAAGGATAACTCAGTCCTATACAAAATGCTGATCTCTGGTCTTTCCTAACCAAAATTGAAACCAAGCCCCCCCTCCAAAATCAAACTGATTCCAAGTAACTTAACTGTGGGCAGAACAAAGTTCAAAAACCTTTACAAGATTACAAAAAGATCTAGAACCCTAAAATGTAAAATTCAGAATCTGCATTTAAAAAAAAATCCAGATGTGCAAAGGAACGGATGAATATGACCCATTGTGAGACTTGGTAATCCCACAGATGATAAAACTCATAAGCAAATAATTTAAAATACCTATTGTAAGCATATTATGCTACTAAAATCAACAATTTAGATGAAGTGGACAAACTCCTCAAAGAACAAACTATTGAAGTTTATTCAAGAAGCTTTAAATGATAAAAGAAACACTCAGAACACTAGAACCAGGAAACTTCCTAAATCTGAGAAAAGGAATACACAAAAATTCTAGAGTTTATATCATACATGATGGTGAAAGATGGAATGATTTCCTCCCATGATTAGTAATAAAGCATTGATGTCTGAGCTTACCATTTGTTTAACATATTACTGGAGGATCTGGGTAGTGCAATAAAGCAAAGAAATAATAAGCATACGGACTGGAAATATGATGTAAAAAAGTGAATTGAGTTTGCAGAATACAAGGTCAATTGAAAAATATAAATTATGTTTGTACACTAGTAATGAGCAATCAGAAATTAAAACTGAAAAGAAATACCATTTTATAGTAGCATCACAAAACTGAAATAATTAGGGATAAATCTGACAAAATATTTCTAATACATTGAAAGCTATAAAACATTAGTGAGAAAAAAATTAAATAAGCTAAATAAATGGAGACCATACCAAGTTCATAGGTGGGAAAAATGAGTATTTTTACCCCAATCAAAATCCAAGCAGGGTTTTTGCGTGCATCAAACTTGACAACCTGGTTCTAAAACTTATGTGGAAATGCAGAAGGCCTTGAAAATAGCCCCTCCATTGAAAAAGAAGAACTAAGTAGGACAATATACACTTCCTGATTTCAAAATTAATAACAAACCAACAGGAATCAAAACTGTCTGGTACTGGCATAAAGATTAACATATACATCAAAATAACAGAACAGAGTCTTTAGAGATAAAGCCATGCATAGGTTGTCAATCAGTTTTCAACAAAGTAACCAGACAATTCGACGGGGGGGAAAAGGGGAAAAGGTCATCTTTTTAATACATTTTGCCAGAACAATTGGACAGCCATAAACAAAACCATGAACCCTGATGCTTCTCTCACACTACAAATAAAACTTAAGTCAAAGCAGATCACAGACTTAAATGAAAGAGGTAAAGTTATAAAACTGTTAGACGAAATATAGGGGAAAATCTTGATGGAGGTGGGTTTGGCTTAAATACCTTCAATAGGACAGAAAAAAGCACAAAGTCTAAATATCTTTTTAAAAAGTTAAATTGGACTTCATCAAAATTGAAAATGTTTATACTCTAAAAGATACGATTACAAAAATGGAAGAGCAAGCCACAGACTGATAGAAAACATTTGCAAAATACTTATCTGACAAAAAAATAGTGTCTAGAATGTATAAAGATCTTATAGCGCACTAATAAAAAAGACAACCCCCGCACACACACAAATGTCCAAAGTCTGAACCAACACCTCACTAAAGAAGATATACAGATGGTAAATGAGCATTTGGAAAATGCGATTTAAACACAAATTAAACCAAAATGAGATGCTACCGTATACTGAGAATAGTTAAAATTAAAAAGACTAATTACGTAAAGTATTCGTTAGAATGTGGAACAAATGGGACTCCTTTATATTGCTTTGCAAATGTAAACTTGCGCAACCACTTTGGAAAATGGTTTGACAGTTTCTTAAAAATTTAAAGATATACCTATAATGTGACCAAGCATTTCCACAGCAAAGTATTTGTGCAAGAGAAAAGAAAGCATATGTCCACACATTAATCTGTACATTAATATTCACAAGAGATTTGTAATAGCCAAAAATTGAAAAGAACCCAATGTCTATGAAGAACTGAATGGATAAACAAATTGTAGTATAACCATACAATGGAATACTACTCTTAAATTTAAAAATAAAGATAACACTCAACAAATTAGATGAAACTCAAAACAGGTATTGTGAGTGAAAGAAGACAAAAAAAAAAAAAACCAGCACATACATAAACAGCATTTATATAAACATACATTTGTGATCCGTTATATAAAACTGTAAAATTTGAATGAACGTACAGTGACAGAAAGCAGATGAGTTGAAGGGGTGAGTGGATAGAGATTGAGTAAAAGGGGCATAAAGTAAACTTGGGGGTTATATTAATTATCATGACCGTGGTAATGGTTTCACAGGTGTACAGATATGTCAAAACTTGCCAAAATGTACAGATTAAATATATGCAGTTTATTTCAGCAATAAAGGTGTTAAAAACAATTTAACTGGAATGTCACATATATTATTTACATACTAAATTAGACAAAGATGGTGTTGGTGACAATTCTGCCTTATTTGTGTATCTTTTCCCCCCACTGGAATCAGAGTGCTTGTTCTTGTGACCAACCATCTTCCCTTATAATAAATGTCAGTATGTTCCAAATTATGTAACTCACTATGCAGCAGGAATAAGAAGAAAGTATTCAATAGACACTAAAGGCAAAAAAAAAAAAAAAAAAAAAAGTCTACAGCATTTTAATCGGACCATATAGAGAGAAAGAGGGACAACACATATATCTGAGCCTGGGTTTCTGGTAGAATGGTGAAGATAAGCATTGAAATAGGGATTTGAGAGGAGCTGAATCTAAAAGAAAGTTGGTACTGCATTTGAAACATGTCAAGTTTTCAGAGTCAGCACAACTTGTCTCAACATAGTTGGAAATGTGACACTGTAGTAAGGCAGCAATCCCATTCCTGACATACAATGGTCATTTTGTTGAGAGCAGTGCTCACCAACAGAACTTTGTGTGATGATAGAAATGTTCTGTATCGACATTGCCCAGTGGAGTCATGACCAGCATGTGTCTGTTGAATACTTGAAATATGGCTGGTTAACATAAAAATTAACTTTATTTAATTCAAATTAGTTTAAATTTAAATAGCCACATGTGGTTACCATACTGGACTTCTCAGGTTTGGAGATTACCATTCAACATCCCAATCAAGAAACTTCAGATAAAACTATCTCCTTCATTTCTTATTTTTCATTCACTTGTTTACTGAAAAAAGTGACTACCTACTCTCTTTTGTCTATTATTGCACTCTGACCATTTAGCACAAGTAAGTTTCTTGCCTTTAGAAAGTTTATGTTTCAGTGAGTCCCATTAATTACCAAATCCCAGTTAGATTCTCAACTGAAATTTCATTCACCTTGACCCACCTCTTCTCTACTTTCAATACAGCCTCAAGATCATCCAAAAGGGTAAAATAATCCAAACATTTTGTTTTAGTTTCTGTTGTTGCTGTTTGCTTTTGGTACTGTGAAAAGTAAGGAAAAGTTGCTTGATTACTGGTTTCTCAACAACAAGTTATGAAATGTTCAATGTTTTATATTTTTCTCTATTGCCAAAGGTCTGCTGACCATAAATACAGGTTGAAATACACAGCAAACTTTGACTGAGGCATCTTATTGTTCATGCTGATGTATGTCTATATACTGTTTAACTATGTCTATATTTATGTGTGTCTATGTATTGCCATATCTATGGAAATACAAGTATTTTTATCCAGGTTTTAAAAAAAATCACCTTGTAAAAAGAGAAAAAAAATGTGAAGTAGCCCAAATATTTAAATACTCGGTGAAATTGTCCATTACATCTGAAGTTCTAAGCAATAACATGTATATTTTTTCCAGGCAAAACACACAACATAGCTATTGAATTTTTTCAGTAAAAATTTTCTTTAATTTAATAACAAAGCCATGGTAATCAGACTGAAACTTTTAATTAGCAAAGCACAATTTCAAAGTCAGGAGGAAGAAAACAAAAAGAAATTTGTCAAAGATTTTTATCTTAGGATCACAAATCCATTCAGGGCTGTAAATTTGTCAAAGAAACCCACTGAATGATCCTAAGGGAAACCAACTACATTTATGGAGGAAATGCCAACCCCATACAAGTGTCAAAAGGATAGGAAATCAACGTCTATGAAGTCTTTAGACTGTCAAAAAGACACACTTTCGGCTATTTTGGCTCTGACTCTTTGGGACACCCAAAGGAATTGTTAGAGCCTTGGAACAGCAAGCTTCATTACCATAGATGCAATAAAGCTTATTTTCTGCAGACTTCTTGGTTATCACTATTTAAAAGTGGTGAAATGCTGATATCCCCAATACTCTCATGAAAGAGTAACTAAATCTAATTTTTGAGTCTAAAATTGCTAACTTCCTAGCAGAGCCAACAAAAATGACATGAATGACTTTATTTTTATGCTTGTAATGAAAGGTAACTTGTTACATCAGAAAGCTTATTGTAGTTTAAAGAAATGAAAAATAAAAGATACTTCTGACCTCACATCATTGCAACAGCATCAAAATAATTTATCCTGATAGGTCACAAATTTTAAGATATCACAATGTTCTGCAGCATGAATTAGCTTCCCATATGGCTACAGATACACTACATTTACCAGCATGTGTCCATGCCTTTGTAACATAAAAAACAAAGTAAGGAAGAGCACCAGGCATATGGAAGAAATATGGGAACTTCAGGAAATACTGAGAAGGAAGGGCTCACGATGCCTATCTGCACACATCAAACCCCAGATTCAGTCTACACAGACAGGGACTAAAGTTACTTTATCATCATCTATCCCAAATCCTGCACACAAAAAGAAGGCATTAAGTACTCAGCATTTCCAGTCTCCAAAGGATTCTTTTCCTCTATCACCAGGGTGCATTAATTTCCATCATGAACAAATGGTGCTTTGAAAAACAGAACATCGAATTTGTTTACTATTTTCATTAATGTGGTTTTCTTGGTAACTAATATGAGGGCAGAAGAGGTAGTTATTTAGGCCTCAGAGCCCGTGAATAAGGCAGCTGGTAACAAAATGTAGCTCTTTACAGATAATCTGTCGCTGTTATTCCTATAAAAATAGTTTCTCTCAATAGCAGCTTTTGATAAACATTTGGTCATGTTTTCCCAATATTGCCTAAATATAAGAATCTCCTGGAATGATTTTTAAATACAGATCACAAAATCCTTCCCCCTAAAGATTCTAACCAGTGAGGAGGGTCTTGGAATCTGAATTTTTAACACTGTGTGTTTGAGAAACACTGCCCTACGTGTATCATCCTGCTGTAAACAACTATCAGCAAGTAAAGATTGGGACCAAATGACAGAAATGGAGTCTGAGCAAGTTCGCTCAATCCTCATTACAGCTAGTTCCTCTAAGCTTCTTTACAACTCCCATATCACATTGTTCATCCGGCTGTTTACAAAAGAAAGAAAGAGAAAGCAGAGACACTTGCATCATGACCTGCTAAAGCGGTCTTTCCCATTTAGAATTGGATTCCACACTTTCGACAGTGTCAGAAATAGCTTGCTCACCTTCTAAACACTCTAAAATGTTTGCATGCCATAAGTTTACTGAGGAGTTCTTGGGATCACTGCCCACTCCTATGGGCAAATGGACACACTGAACAGACATGCATTGCAAAAAAAAAAAAAAAAAAAAAAGGTATTAGCTGGGCTCAGAGAGAGCTCTGAAGCCAGGAAGTCCCTTCAGGGTTGTTCCAAAGTAAAGCAAGATGGCCAGCCCTTTATACCACTGCCCTATTGATGTTTTATTAGATGTGGGCTGCCCTTGGGCTATGACATTGGGCAAGGCAATTATCTTCTTCTGACCCCAACTTTCTGGGAGAACTCAGCCAGGGTCCAGCAGCAATCAACATCAGCTGGGGAGATTAGTAGGTCCTGAAGGTCCTGAAGGCGGTACACACCACACCACCCACTGCAAAGACTGGCTATTGATTCTAATTTTGCTCACCTTCATTCATGTCTGGTTGCCCCACGTTTCAACAAGAAAACAAATAGGCTGGGGCCCATGATCACCTCTGAGAAACCCAAGAAGCTCTAAACACTTTAAGACCGGTGATTTAGCAAAGAGTTTATACACATTTTCAATGCACAATAAGGGCAGAGTGAGAGAGTCAACATATTTTAGCACTAAGATGTCAGGTTTCATTAGAGTTAGTTGTTCCAGGAAAGCAAAGGGAAATAAAACACAGAGTAACACTAACAAAGAGTCACATTACCAGCCTTTTCAATACATTGACCATACCTTGGTAGTTTATACTGAAAAAAAGGAAATGTACATTTTTACACATTTCAGTGAATCAACATTCTTATCCACTAAGGCCCTTCATCAATCATTTAGTGGTCAGACAACCCCACATACAAGGAGTGCATCCGAGCTCACTCCTGGAGTTATTATAAATTTCAGGTGTTGTGTGCCAGCCCTTCACAGTGAAGACTTTCACAGGGTTCTCAGCAACATGCAACACCAATCCACTCCTAAATGTCTGGTTCTCAAATTTTCAACTGGGGATAATCACACTTAAGTCAACTGTCAACAAAGGTTGTATTTAACCATGAAAAGCCATACAGTGCAATCTATGCATCAGCATTGCCTATGAGACCTAGTGTTCTCCAGGGCTAGGTTTTCTGCGATCTCTTCTAAAGTATAAGACCATTAGAAGTGAACTGACAATTGTGGGTGGGGAATAGCATAAAGTCTCCCACACTTGCACGTTCAACTTGAGCACAGGCAACACTATGAACTCTGAACATGATCCATCATTGTTGTGGTGAATGGTAAGTGTTTGATGAGCAAGAAAGTCCTAGAACCAAATCTAAGTCAACATGCCCCCAGAGAATACAAAGGTCACCTGACCTTGCTGCTCACTGACTCATAGTAATCACTGATAAAATTCTAGGGTCTTAAACTGCCACCTTCTCTTTATTCTATCTGGGAAATGGGAGGGAGGGGGTACTGCCTCACAGTCAGTCTTCTGTCATCCATGTAGGATTTGCTCACCAGTAAAATGTGTTCTTCACATTCCCTTTTTCCTCTACGCTAACAAATGTGTTTCTGATGACTAGCCTCTTCACTGACTAGTCTTTCTTGATCTGGCCATTATGGAAGGATAAAAGAAGAAAAGATGTGGCCCTGTTCACTGCCCTAGAACTTCATTGTCTTTACTACTCCTACAATGACATGAGTCACATGAGGTGTGACCAACTCTAATGGCTGCAAATAAATAGGAATTATAATTTAGGTTAATTCCTCCTGCTGTCCTATAAAAAATATTTTTTCTATACTATAAGCGAGATAGAACCAAGAAGTCACATATTTTACAGGGGTATAGCCCTACTTCCCAAACTTGCATACCTATTCACAGGGCCTGAGCATTTCTGTGAAAAAAAAATATTTCTAAAGTCTGTGGTAGGTCTCTGCGACCACCTTTCAAAAGTTTCAGCCCCTTATGCACATAAGCTGGTTTTCTCCCACAATCCACCCCCCAACATATCCTTAAAACCATTTGTACCCAAGTTAAGCTATTTGGCTGGAACAGAAACCAAGAGTAATTTTTGTATTTGAATTGGTATCATGGAGAAAGGTCAAACAGAGAAGGGAAAAGATGTGTTGGCCTTTGTTTTTTTAAGGTCTTGAAAGCAGTTGAAGTATTCAGGGGAATCTGACATTCCAAATCTAGTGTAGCAATCTATAAGTGCATAGGAACTGCAGGCCAAATCCCTTCAAAATCATCCCATGATAGTGAATTTCAGATGCACTTTCTTATTATTTCTAAGAAATGTGAGCTGAAGCATCCATATACATGAATGAGCACATGTCTACAAATATATCTTACCAGCAAGCATGTTAAGAAAAAAATGTGGGTTTTTTTACTTCATAATTTAAAAGGCATTTTCACAATGGACCTAAGACTTCACTATTTTATGTGTATTTATCAAGCCACAGCTCTATCTCTCCACTTACTTTCAGAAAAAAAAAAAAAAAAAAAAACAACAACAACCATCAAGTTGCTGTATCTGTGTTATCTTCACCACTTCATATTTTGTTCTTTTTCTCAATCAACTGTAATCAAACTTATATCGCTATCACTCCACTAAAATAGTTCTTTGTGTGGTCAAGAGTAAGTTTCATGTTGCCAAACCCAGTGGCCAACTCTCTGTCTTCATTTTACTCTACCACTCAAAATGATTTGGTAGAGTGGAACAGTCTCACTTTTGACTTCCATGACAACTGGATTTCTATTTCATCTGTATTCTCCTTTACTTATTCCTCTCCTTTACTTACTCCTCTTCCTTCTCAACCCAAATTTGTCTTCAGTTGTTTTATTTTTTCTGTACATTCTCTCAAATGAGATGATTTTACACTGTCCTGTGTCTTAAATACCATCTATAAGCTATGACTTCCACACCCATATTCCCAGGACTGAGCTATATGTCCTTTGTAATTAGCATCAATACCTGGACATGCCATATGCATTCAGTAAGTTTCTTACATTATTAACCTGGCCCCAAATTATGATCTTTGCCCTCCAAATATGGTCTTTCCCCAATCAATCCCATCAGTAGTGCTTCATTAGTGCATCAATAGTGCACCACCACCCAATCTGATTAAGTCAAAGATCTGCACATTAACTGCCATTCCTCTCTTACTCTCTTACCAATGAGCCATGTTTCCTTAAATTCCTTAAACTGCACCACCACAAACACCTCCAACTTACTTCCCATTGACAGTCTTTTCTCCACAAAAAGCCAACCTTATATTTGAAGAACATGAATCAGATCAGGTCACTCCCTTTCTGAAGGTGCTCCAAAATCTTCCATACTATGCAGAATAATACCCAAATGCACTATGCTAGTCACTAAGGCCATGAATGACCAATCTCATTTCTTTTCATTCTTCTCCTGCCTTTCCATTGCAGCTGACATGGGTGTTTTGTGGCTTTCTCAAACAGGCCAATGTGTTTGTTCCTGCCTCAAGTCTTTGGAACTTTCTGTACATTCTGTTTGGAACATTCTTCCTAGGTCTTCACATGACTGTTTCCCTCAATAAATCAAGTCTGGGCTCAAATGGCACTTTGTCAGAGAGCATTCCTTCCTTGATCACCTCACCTAAACAGGCAATAACTACCCATCACCTTACTCCACTTTATTATCAGAGCACTTAGAGTATCTGAAATTACCGTCTTTATTTTTCATTAGGCTTCTTAAGGCAAGGTCCCTGTGTGTAACATTTAATCCCACAACACAGATCAATGCCTGGCATAGAATAGACATTCAATAAATATTTGTTGAGTGAAAGGATTGGTCCCTTTCCCTCATTTCTCCCTTTTAAATTGTGCCCTTTCACTGGTAACAAGAATCGGGCCTTTATTTAGCCATTTTCCTTTGAAAATCTCTATTCCAAGTTACATAAAGATCTGACAGAACCTTTGAAATTATCCCTTGGTTGGGCTTATTATTGGATAAGCCACTTCATCTAACAAGCCTTTGGGAGAGTCATGTTGCTTTCTTCTAAACACAGAGCTATGCTATGATTCATTATGGTGGGCAACATATAGGTACTATAATAAATAGTTAGTTATTTAGAGACAAAATAGTCTCAAGAATCACTTTCTCTAGAATCCATCCATGCTAACTTAACCACATCCTCTCTACTGAATACATTCTTTATGTTTAGTATTTTACTGTTCAATTAAAACAAAATTACCATGAACTTAGCCCCTTCTACCATCTTATATATAATTCTAAAATCCAATTTCATTCCAAAATCTAATTTTATTTCTGAAATACTAAAATTATTTTGTAAGTTTGTAACAAACTTGTTGGTTGACAAAATATGGCCTACATGGGTATAAAGTGATTAACAGCTTATGCATTTTACTTAATATGAATATTCATGTTTCCCAATAGAATTATTGATTTGTTTGATTATAGTCAAAGACCCCTCTGAGTGTGTGATGCTAATATTCAGGAAATGCACCATACTATCTTTGTAAAAATTAAAAACTTCTATTTCAGCTCTCAGACTATGATCAGCCCAGTTTTCTTCCAAACAGGCAGTGACAGGGGCCTCTTGTGTCTCTCCCCTCCCCCCATCCATCCCTCTCCATTCTCTTTCTTTGTGGGCATCTTCCTCCTACTCTCTCAGCGTGTCTGTGGTCTGGAACTCCATCCCTCCAGTACCTTCTTCCTGCCCATGAAGACAAACCCCACAGGCTTTTAGTTTCAGGGCTTTGCTACTGATCACTCTGATAGTAACAGGTAAGGCTTGTATAGCTTGCCCTATGTGGCAGGCATGGCACTAAGAGCTTTTTATATGCATTAATTCATTCAATCTTTGGAATAACACTAAGCTAGGTCTTAGTACTGTCATCAATTTGCAAATCAGAAAACTGAGGCCTTGGGACACTAAGTACATTGCTCAAGGTTACACAGACAGCAAATCGCCTGATTCCAGACCGAGTTATTTTTAAAATTATTATTAATACATGGTCAAAGTAGGGGCACCTGGGTGGCTTAGTCAATTAAACGTCCAACTTCAGCTCAGGTCATGATCTCACAGTTCTGTGGGTTCAAGCCCTGTGTTGGGCTCTATGCTGACAGCTCAGAGCCTAGAGCCTACTTCGGATTCTGTGTCTTCCTCTCTTTCTGTTCCTCTTCTGCTCGTGCTCTGTCTCTCTCTCAAAAATGAATAAACATTAAGAATTTAAAAAAAAAAATACAGGGTCAAAGTAAAGTATTATATATTTTCATAAAATAAAATAAAATAAAGCAAAGCAAAGCAAAACAAAACAAAACAAAATAAAATAAATTTTTTTATTTCAAATGGGGAATGTCTTTTGTTGGTGCTATCAGTTCTGAAGGGGTGAACAGAGCATCATCTCATGATTTGAGTTGTCCCTGATGCCAAGGTAAAATACTCTGGTTTCTCATCATCCCTTCTTAACAATCCTTGATTTCAACATACCTCTTCACTGAACAGTGTAGAAAAATTCCTAGCTAAGCTCTGGCTCAATAACTTAATTATTAACAACCAATAAACATTATTTTCATTGCTTCACTTTCAGATTGTATTTCCTGAGGCCCTACAATGCTAGGTTTTGCTTATTTGTTAGCCTAGTAAATCCCACAAACAACTGTTTGGCAGCGTTTTTTCCTCATTCACAAAGGTCCTAAACCAAGCATCAGCTACATTGTTCATGTTTTTGAGACACACAACTCAGAGAGCATGGAGCCAGGCTTTGACTTGGTTTCAGGAGGCACTCACCCAACATAGGCTGACTAAGTGATCACAAGTGTACCAGTCCTGCTCTTCCGGAAGCTTAACTGTAGTATTATTTTTCAAATGAATAACATTTTCACATGGTCCAAATTCAAATAATACAATTTCACTCCAAAATCAAATTTCATTTCTGAAATACAAAATTATATTGTAAATCTGTGACAAACTCATTAGTTGTTAAAACCTAGCCTAATGTGGGTATGTTATTCATAGCTTTACCTTTTTCACTTAATGTGAACACTCATGTGCTTAGCTGCAAAATTACTAAAGTGCTGGATTATGGGTACAGTCTAACTCAACTGTCTTCCTCCCAGGCAGTCCCTATGCATCTACTTCCCTTACCCAAAGGTAGTGATTACCATTTTTCTTCTGGGGTTTTCTTTGTAGGTATACAAGCAAATATGAATAAGTATTTTTTATTTAAATTTGAATTAGTTAACATACAGTGCAATATTGGTTTCAGGAGTAGAACTCAGTGATTCATCACTTACATATAACACCCAGTGCTCATCATAACAAGTGCCTTCCCTAAGACCCATTACCCATCTAGCCCATCCCCCCACCCACCTCCTGCCATCAACCCTCAGTTTGTTTTCTATCATTAAGAGTTTCTCAGGGTTTATTTCCTTCTCTTTTCTACCCATCCTGCCTTCCCATATGTTCATCTGTTTTGTTTCTTAAATTCCACCTATGAGTGAAATCATATGGTATTTGTTTTTCTCTGATTGACTTATTTCCCTTAGCATAATACATTCTAGCTTCATCCATGTCATTCCAAGTGGCAAGATTTCATTCTTTTTGTTGGGTAACTGAAAAAGAATTTTTATACAAATGGAGTATACTACAAATACTACACACACACACACACACACACACACACACACACACACACCTGTAGCTTTTTCACTTACTGTATCATAAATATAATTTTATACCAATTAGAATGGCCTGCCTAACTCAGTAGTATTTTTTATTTGGATGCTTCATAATTTCTTTAGCTAGTCCCCTAATTATAGCTATTTCAATTATTTCCAACATTTTGCCATTATATATTATATGCCGGTATCCATATGTCCAGCATATCTGTCAAATAACTACTTACAAAAGAAAAACAACCTAATAAAAAATAGGAAGGATATTAACTGATAATGCACATAAAGGAAAATAAAAATATCTGTTTTCTTATTGACTTATAGAAGACATAAATGGTATTAGGGAAATTAAACCTTTGCCTCTGACATACATGCCTTACAAATCTATCTCCTCAATTTATTACTTGACTTTTGACTTTGTTTATAGTATTTTTATAAGAATTTGTTAAAACTTTATGTAACCAGAGGTGCCTGTCTGGCTCAGTTGGTAGAGTCTGTGACCTTCGATCCTGGGGTTGTGAGTTCAAACCCCACATTGGGCATCGAGCCTACTCAAAAAATAACAAATAAAGGCCTAACTTTGTACTGCTAGGGTTGGCAAGCTTTAAGAAAAAGAAAGTATGTAACCAAATTGTTGACTTTTTATACTTTCAAATTTTATGGAATTTATATGACATTTGGAAAGACTTTTCATTCTAAGATGACTGATCTAACATATGCAGATATATACCTCTTTACATTAGGATTTTTACCTCTCTGCATATATTCTGGGGTAAGTCTGGTGTGATCCATGGCCCACCCTCCATGGTATTCCTGATACCATTTATTGAATGATCCTTTCCCCCCCAGTTTTCTTTTCATTACACAGAGTACCTTTTGCGTACAGATGGTAACCAGTGAACAAAATTCTATTTATTTTCTTTTTGTACTGACTAACCCACAGTACAATTTCTATTAAGGCTGGAAATTTTTCTGCTCTGCTTTGGGTCTGAGGATTCATATTAGGTTGCATGACAGTATAAGAGGGGCAAGGGCTTCCATCACCCCTCACAAGGCCAGGCGAGGTTGTGTCCTTGCTCATTTGCATTTAAGACAACTTGACATTTGAGCACAGGCCAGGTGGTTTTCTTTCCTCCACTCCCTTGTACCTATTTTGGAATCTCATGTGTCAGAAAACAGCTGAAGTAGTAAATAAATAAAAATAAATTTTGTTAGGAAGTTATTCTTCCTTTTCACTGCAGATTTTTTTTTAATATTTGACTATCAGGCCTCTATATTAGAATTAATAAATAGTCGTATTATATACATACATCTTATTTTATAAAACCAGTTGTGTTTAAATCTTTCCCCAGACATTTTGAATTGTCTAATTAAAACTTTCAAGTTGATGAATTCTAACAGGAATGTACTCATTCATCTAATAAAATCCTTGAGTATTTTCTGTGTGCAGTTTATTCTTCTAAGGGCTGTGAAAGACTCACAGATGAAGGAAGCAAGTTTTTGTTCCACAACGGTTCTTCCTGGCAGAATTTAGACAGATTAGACCATAGAAGAACACTTACATTGCAGGGACAGGAGATACCTAAAACACATGGGAGAACATGATAAACGTTACTATAAAACTCAAGAAATATCTCTGGCATGTAGAAGGGAGAAGGTAATTCCAAGTGGTAGAAATAAAGTGTCATGGAAACAGTGACAATGGACCCATCCTTAAAATCTATATACAGTTTTAAAGTCACATAAAGTGTGACTTCACTTAAGAAAAAAAAAAAAAAAAAGCACGTGTGATGGTTAATTTTACACGTCAACTTGGCCCAGGGTTAAGAGATGCCCAGATAGCTAGTAGAAGGCTATTTCAGGGAGTGTCTGGGAGGGTTTTCTGGAAGAGACTAGCATTTGATTCAGTAGACTGAATAAAGAAGATCCATCCTCAGCACAGGAGGTGGGCAGCATCCAATTCACTGAGGACCTGACTAGAAGAGGTGAAGGAGGGGTGAATTCTCTCTTTTTGAGCTCTCAGATATCAGAATTTCTGGTTTGGGGGCCTTCAGAGTTTCTGGTTTGGGGGCCTTCAGACTCTGAGACCAATATGAGCAGCTTTTGGTCCTCATTTCTTTGGACTTGCATTGAATTACGTCTCAGGCTTCCCTGGTTCTCCAGCTTGCAGATAGCAGGCTGTGGGACTTCTTGGCCTCCATAACCACATGAGATGTGAGCCAATTCCCATAATTAATAACTAAATAAATACACCCCCCCACACACACACACACATACTAATATAGCACAGAAACAAGGTGATTATTCTGGCAGCAAAATATCAGGTTCTAGGCACTGAAACCAGAAAAGAGAAAGAATTCCTCCATATCCCCCATTCCATCAGCCTTCAAAATGGTCGATTTTAACTTCCTATTTTTCCTTATACCACTCTTCTACTCCATCACCAGGTTATTGCCTTAGCTCAGGGCCTGAATCTGTCTCACTCTTAGATGGCTGACGTATCTGGGTTCTATCCAAGAGCTCTTGGTTCTATCCCTTGCTCTTCACAACGTGTTAAGACTCTAGAGAAAACTCTACAGGGTAAAGTCCATTAATATGATGACCACTGTTCTTCATAGTCTGTCTTTATTCTACTTCTCCATATTCATCTAACAAACAACTTTTTGTACAGCCTGAGTTTCAGCCATTACAGGGTACTTAACATTCTCTAATTTCACTACGTAATACAACATCTTCATGTTCATACTTCTCTCTACCTGCAAATTGAATTCTTAACTCTTATGTCCATCTAACACACTTATATTCATCTTTCAAAATCAGTTCAAGTTTGTGCTCTCTGTGCAACATTTTACCAAACCAACCAGAATGAATAACCACTTCCAGAGTGCTACCATCCTGCCTTGTTCTGAATCTATCCATGCCTTTCCTTGTAGTACTGTGTTGTAGTATGTATTTATCTTTGTGCCTCATGATCCAGTCTTAAAAATGGGACATAGCAGGTTATGACTATATTATTTCAGTGATCTCTGGATTATCTATCCTCTATGGCCTGTTAAGCAGAAGGAGACACACTGTTTTATGGTGGGGTGGGATGCAACACATTTTTAGGTAATTATAAGTCTGCTATATAACCACTTGTAATATGGGGACTTATTAGTAAAAGTGCAGTGAATACCAAGAACAGAGAGAAAACTTCATCATTAAAATGTGGGAAAAGAGCAGTGATTATGAAAATAGGAGCATGCTCTGAGATGCTGACATCAGTTTTCTTAGTGATATTTGTGGAAGGCTGGTTCTAAGTACATGAACCCCAGGTATAGTCCTATTTGGCTTTTAGTGATTTGGAAAAAGGAAAAAAAAAAACACAATGTCACTTTCTTTATCACCATTTGTAAACATGGAAACATCAAGATGGTTCACTTGAGGGCACCTGGGTGGCTCAGTTGGCTGAGCGTCCAGCTCTTGATTTTGGCTCAGATCATGATCTCACAGTTCGCGGGATGGAGCCCCACATTGGTCTGTGTGCTGACAGCGTGGAGCCTGCTTGGGATTCTCTCTCTCCCTCTCTCTGCCCCTCCCCTGCTTGCACTCTTTCTCTCTCTCAAAATAAATAAACATTAAAATTTTTTTTAAAAATATGGTTCGCTTGAAACAAGGAGATTATGTAAGATGAGATGATATGACAGTTTCTTAATGTATTTCTCTTGTGAAAGGCCATCCTACGGTTTTTGGCCTGACAGTTTTTATCAAATGTCTACATATTAAAGCAATTATATACAATAAAAGACCTGAGAGTTATAAATCTTACTGTGAAGATTTTTCTTTTTTATCCATCTCAGCTTTTCAATGACTTAGTTAAGATATCATTTTACCATTATATTTGAAACATCAATTTTGTAATGGAATTACAAAAGGTAGCTTGAAAGACAGTAGGATTAACATCACATAACACATACCATTTTCAGGAATACTTCACAGTGGCTCAAAAGTTATTTCAAGTGATGTGTATTTTTCTGCCAAGTATTCATTGTCTCCTTCTTTCTTGCTAACACATCCTGATTTTAGTCTGGATGGCAAGTGCCCAAAGTCAGGCATTTTGGCCTAAGCCAGCTCTTTAATGTTATTCCTAATTTACTACTTCCCTTGCAGCTGGGGTGGCCATGTGACCCAGCATGCTCAAAGAAATATAAGGGGGCCATTGGAAAGGGACTTATGGAAAAGCTCATGATGAACTAATAAATGGAGCTGACCAACTTGCCCTCTTTCCCTTCACCTGTATCTTCAGAAGCAATGTTACGACCAAGAGGCAAAATGAAGGATGTTTAATACAGTGGAGCAAAAAGAAAGACCATGTGTGGGTTTTTAGTGATTTGGTGAATCCATGGATCAGCCCCACTTTCTTGCTATATGATAAGAACAGAGCCACCCTTGGTAGGGTTTACTGTTATTTGCAGCCAAGCACATTCTCACAGACAGTGTACTGGGCAGTTGAGAAGAAAGTCTTTCATAAGAGCCTTTGCTTTGTGCTGACCCTTCAGAACTTTTGTGGAGGATAATCTATAAATAAGGGCTTACTGATGTTTATTTCTTTTTAAGTTTTATTTATTTATTCTTATTTGAGAGAGAGACAGAGTAGGGGAGAGGGGAAAAGGGAGGGAGAGAGAAAGAGAGAGAGAGAGAGAGAGAGAGAGAGAGAGAGAGGGAGAGAGAATCTTAAGCAGGCTCCACACTCAGCATGGAGCCCAACGCAGGGATCAATCCCATGACCCTGGGATCATGACCTGAGAGTAAATCAAGAGTCAGACAGTAGAGGTGCCTGGGTGGCTCCGTCAGTTAAGTCTCCGACTTTGGCTCAGGTCATGATATCACAGTTTGTGAGTTCTAGCCCCACGTCAGGCTCTCTGCTCTCGGCACAGGGGTTTCAAATCTTCTGCCTGCCTCCTCCCCTGCTCACGTTCTCTTGTTCTCAAAAGTAAACAAATAAAACATTAAAAAAAACAAAAAAAAAAGGAGTCGGACACTCAACCTACTGAGCCACCCAGGTGCCCCAAAGGCTTACTGATTTTTAAACACAGATTATGAAGAATGTCCCCTACATATATGGCAAGACATCATACACTAAAGAAATGAGAGTGGTTATTCATGATAAACTCAAAACAATGACAAAAAAATTTTCCTTCAATTATCTCTGTAAATTCTAAAAATTCCCAGAACCCTAAAATTACGCAGGTTGGTCTTAAGGTCCCACGTCTTTGCTTAGAAACACTAAAATCTATCTCTTCAACATAAAAATAGCAATGCCTGTCCATGTTTAACCTACATAGTTTATAGAGGTAATCTCAAGAAGAGAAGGTTTTGTTTCTCATTAGGAAAGTTGAGCTGTTGGCCAGTGAATGTGTTTGGCTAGCCAGGCTTCTAACCCATGAATTGAAGGCAATTAGTTTTCAAGCTTCAAACTTTTCCTTGCTCTATAGGCTTTGCCTTCGAGTTATTTTCATCTTAAATAGAGTTTTCAAGCCCTGAACAGATATTTTGATACCTTGATAATTTGTGGTCTTGCTAAAGACTAACTTTTTGCACAGTCTCCTTGATTTGTTATTTCAAACTTCCAATTATTTCACACCTTCCTTTGAGGCTTTTTGTAATTGAGCTATATTTTCCCAATTGAAATCAGAACCAGCCCAACTCCTGCCTTACTCAAGATTTAGGACTCCTTTAAAAGATTAAACTTCTACAATGTTTTTAAATAGATGTTGTTTTTTTTTAATCTTCCTAATTTCATTTGTGGAACAAACTAGGACCTTAAAAATAATAAGAAAATATTTTCTTACTCAATCCCCAAGCCCCATTTTTACTTACATGAAGTTCCCACAAATAAATACTTTGCACAATATTTATACTTTTGAAATATTTAGTGGCCATAGTAATAATTATCTATGAACCACCAAATTTTACAATTTGTGATTATTTCATCCTTTCCCCAAGTAGAAAAAGTCATGTTACTGCCACGCAGCATATGACCAAACAGACATTCAAAACCAAATTAGTCTAAACCCAGATACCACTTTCTCATTAGAGAGAAAATCAGAAGGAAAAGTTTAGTTGTTCTTACAAGACCAGAGTAACTAAATATCATTCCAAGAATAAAAGGTCTTGTTTTAGTCCCTTGTAGACTAAGTGTTTTGAGTTATTGGAACTTGATGGGTGTGATTTGCCATTATTTTCCATTTCCTGAAAAACTAAAAAAAAAAAAAAAAAAATTAAATCACAGCTCATATGTTCCATGGCCTTTCCCTAAACTGTGAGGTATTTAAACTGCCTTCTAAAAACATACCTTAATTTTCATGTATGCATCTCTCCATTCATGTGGATGTTTGCAAGTATAACTGTTTCTATATATGTCTGCTGAGTCATGTTTCCAGAATTAAAAGCTGCTTGGTTTTAATCAGTGATTTCACAAGAGTTATCAACCACAATCAAGAAACAGTCCACTAAAGACAATCCAAAAACAGGTTCATATCCTAAAAGAAACAGTCTCATAAAAGAGTTATTACATTGTATCTTATTTAAGAATTCTCCATCCATTTTTATCACCCTTCATGTCTTCTTGTCCAAGAAATATTTTAGGGGTCTTAGCCTACTAGTATACTGTCTAAAAGGCAAACGCCAACAGTTTCAACAAAATAAAAGATCAAATGACCTCTGGCCATTCAAAATATATGTCACAAATTTTCAAACACTTTTGGTAGAATTTCATCTTCACTTAATGCCTCGCTGTTCTTATTAAGATGTAAATGTCCAAACACCTTTGTTTTAACGTGTTTTTGTTTTATATAACACATAGAAGGTTAATAACATTTAGAAAGGATAATTTCAAGAGAAGTTTGCATTGAAAAAAGTGAGGGTTATACTCTAAAGTAGGAAAAACATAGGGGTGCCTGGGGGGCTGTCTGTTAAGCATGTGACTTCGGCTCAGGTGCCGATCTCACAGTTCATGGGGCTAAGCCCCATGGCAGGCTCTGGACTGACGGCTCAGAGCCCGCTTCAGATCCTCTGTCCCCCTCTCTCTCTCCGCCCCTCCCCAGCTCATGTGCACTCTGTCTCTTTCAAAAATAAACATTAAAAAAAATAAAATAAAATAGGAAAAATACAGAAAAACTAAATAATTATTGAAAAAAAATTAAACAAATAACCAAATAAAAACATTAAAGTTTAAGACCTTTTAAAGTAGTAAAAACAAACCTATATCCTCAATAGTCATCATTTTTAAATAACATTTCAAAAATTTGGACCAACAAGAAAATATTGTATTTTTTCTATTTGTGGTATTAAGAAAATAGGGAAAAGGCTAAAGAAAAAGGATGATTCTTCCCTGGCTAGTGACTATCATAGGTCAATTTTGTCCAACAGAAATGAATGCCAATCAGAAATGTATGCCACATATATATTTTAAATTCTGTACTCACCGCATTAAACACAGTAAAAAAGGGGCTCCTGGGCGGCTCCATCGGCTAAGCGTCCGACTTCGGCTCATGTCATGATCTCACAGTTTGTGGTTTCGAGCCCCGCATCAGGCTCTGAGCTGACAGCTCAGAGCCTAGAGCCTGCTTCAGATTCTGTGTCTCCCTCTCTCTCTGCCCTTCCCCAGCTCATGCTCTGTCTCTCTCCCTCTCTCAAAAATAAACATTAAAAAAATAGTAAAAAAATAAATAGGCAAAGTTAATTTCAACAAGACATTTAACCTAATATATCCCAGATTTGATCATTTCAACAGTCAGTATAAAAACAATTAATATATTTTACAGTATCTTTATGTATATTAAGTCTCCAAAACCTGGTATATATTTTATCCTTACATCTCTTAAAAGAGCATTTTAAGTGCTCAAAAGCTATGTGGCAAGTAGCTACCGTACTGAACAGGACAGTTCTAGGTGATAGGAATAAAGTAGCAAACAATAAAGATAAAGTCCCTGTTTTGGTGGAGTTTACCTTCTACTTCAATGGAGACACAGAAAAGTACAAAAACAACAAACAGGAAAAAATCACATGATTTTAAATGCCCTGCAGAAAGTAAAAAGGTTGATGAGCTAGAAAATGCTGAGGGGTGGGAGTGCTCTACAGATGTGACATTTAACCTGGGACTTGACTGAGTGGGAAGCAGGCAGTCTTGATGAAAAGCATGCTGGGCAGAACAGAGAGTTTTTACAACAAATCTAAGGCAGACATAAGCTTGCATGCTTAAGCAACAACAACAACAAAAGATTAGACCCTAAAGGGTAGAAAGGGAGACATGTGTAAGACATGGCAGAGGGGCAAGGCAGAGCCGGATCATGTAGGCATTCAGGAGACCAGAATAAAGAGCTCAGGAGTGGCCAAGAGAGGAGGGACCCTGGAAGCACTATAAGCGTTCAGTTCAAACCCTGCAGGGCTATGCCCTGTAAGTGAGGGCAACAGGAAATAGTCTTCACAAAACCTGCAACAAAGCCTCAAATAGTTTCAGTACCTAATTGGATAAAGGTGATCTTCCTAGATCAATTTTACTGCTATTAGAAAATCAAATCCACTTTGAAGGAATTAATCTGGAGCTTCTATACTTTTAATGTAAAATGTCCAGAATTTAATCCCAAATCACCAAGAATGCCAATACATAAGACCAAATGACCACAGTTAAGGAGAGACAAATATATATATTTGCATATATAATTTTCTTTTTGGTGAACCAGATTTTTGAGTTGTCAAGATTTCTCCTTTATAACTGATGAGTAATGTTCAAAAAAATAGACAGTAAGATGAAGAATTCACTGGAGAACTGAAATGCATAAAAAATGAACCAAATTTTCCTATAATTGTAGAGGGGAAAAAGGCAACAACAAATATATAATTGAATAGATGGGTTCAAAAGTTGATGAGATAGAACAGAATTAAAGATTAGTAAAATGGAAAACAGATCAGTCCAAAAAAAAAAGGCCAGATCAAAGAACAGAAAGAAAAAGAAAATTACAAATATACATATAAAAGATTATATATATATATATATATATATATATATAAATTTATATGTATACACACAAAAAAAACATGGGGAATAGGAAAAATTATCTAAAATGCATGTTACTGAAGTCCTAGAAGGGGAGGAGAGAGAAATAGGAATTGGGTGCGGTTTTTATCTACTTAATGCTTCTTTCCATATTCTCATGTTTTTATCACTTTGGAGAAAATAAATATAGATCATTACCTCACATCATATATAAAAATGAATCCCAGATGGATTAATGAATTTAATGTAAAAAATAAAATCACAAACTAACCAGAATAAAAGGAACAGGCAAATATTTATCTTGCCTTTCTAATCACAAATGCAAAATCTGAAACCATTAAGTAAAGACTGTTATATTTGTCTACCATATGAACTTTTGCTTATGAAAAACACCATAACCAAAGTTCAAAGGCTAAAGACCAGATGAGAAAACAGTTGAACCAGGTGTATGATGGAAATACATGCAATAATTAAAATCATATTTCACAAGAATATTTAATGACATGGAAAGTGCCCATAATTTGTATTTATATTTAAAATAGTTTATTGACTTTCTCTCCCAGTGAATATAGAGTAACAAGGGCTGGATTTAGTCTGTCACAAAAAGCAAAAAGAAAATTAGACAAAACACGTGAAGAAAAGACTTTGAAATACTGGACAAGTGGCATCATAGTACTATAATCCTTGAGAGATTGGGAATAAGCACAGTGAGTTCAGAAATGTCTCGGTTGACTGCTTGAAGCCAGTTTCCCAACTGCATCAGGTAGAGGGAACTCAAAGACAGCCATGATCTCACTGATGGAGAGAACAGAAGTCAAAGTGGCCAAGAAAGGGAGAAGAGAGGTGCACAAAAAGAGCACTGGAGGGGTCCCCTCAGGGTTTTGACTGTTTACTAATCTGTGCACATATGCCACAGAGCTTCCAAAGACATGGAGAAGAAATACTGGGACGGAGGAGACACAACAATTCCCAGAGTCCACACATGGTATATATAGTGCATATTCCCACCAGCCAGAGTAGGAGAGACCTCATAATACATGAGCTAAAACAGTTGTTACAAAGACATTCTATTTGTTCAAGAATATAGAAAAAAACATGATTGTTAGTAGAAAACAAACGTGAAATATAAAAAGAACCCAAAGGGAACTTCTAGAGATGAAAAATACATTAAAAACATTTTCAACCCTGTTTCTAATGGCATTCTTCAATAAAGGGAACAAGGGCTCCTTGCAGAAATGGCTACTTCTATGACTGAAGCAGGAGATATGCAAGACAAGCCTGCATCCCGTAGTGCCAGAAAGTAAGGAAGCAGAAAGAAAAACAACAACATTGATGGGAACATATGAAAGGGACACAGGAGCCAACTGAAGGAGCTCCCAATGCCTAAAGCAGGAATAATATGAGCAACAAAATTAACTAGTAATGATTATAACACAAAGAATAAGATGAATATCCATGAGTCCACACTGATATAAATAAACAACTGAATGAATAAATAAATGGCATGGGAGGAACAGACAAATCTTCCACATGCACAACACTTCCAAGTAATTTATATGGATACTCTCCCTCAAGAGAAGGAGCATAACGTCTCGATGTTCAAGCATGGGCTGCACATGGTGACATGATTCTTAAACAATATTGTACGGAAGGAGTGCCTAGCTGGCTCAGTCACGACAGTGAGCAACTCTGGAGCTTGGGGTTATGAGTCCAAGCCCCACTTTGGCTATAGAAGTTCCTTAAAAATAAAATCTTTAGGGGCTCGTGGGTGACTCAGTCAGTTAAGCACTCAACTCTTGATTTTGGCTCAGGTCATGATCTCACGGTTCATGACTTTGAGCCCTGCATCCAGCTCCGCACTAACTGTGGGGCCTGCTTGGGATTCTCTCTCGCTCCCTCTCTCTGCCCCTTCCCTGTGTGTGCATGCGCTCGCTCAATCTCTCTCTCTCTCTCTCAACATAAATAAACTTTAAATTAAATAAATGGGTGAAATATTTTAAAAAATACAGTATGCAAAAGGGGGAAAAAGGCCGATTTTACAGTAAAGAAACCTGACAAATACTATCTCAGTAAGGTGGTCAAGGTTCAACATGAATAGTGATAAAGCATGTTATAGGATGCAGTCTTTTTTTTTTTAAGTTTATTTTTGAGAGAGAGAGAGAGAGAGAGAGGCAGAGAGAGAGGGAGACAGAGGATCTGAAACAGGCTCTGAGATGATGGTGCAGCTGTCAGTGTGCTCACTTTGAGCGGGGCTCAAACTCACAAACCATGAGATCATGACCTAAGCTGAAGTCAAATGCTCAACCAACTGAGCCACCCAGGAACCCCTATAGGACGTATTCTAGATATGATATGATATGATAAAAAAAAAAAAATGACACTTTTTCTCCGCGGACTTCTTCCCAAAAACCCATAACCCCCAGTGTAATCATGAGAAAAACCTCGGAGAAATTCCAATAGAGGGGAATCACAGAAAATAACTGACCAGTACTACTTAAAATCATCAAGATCATCAAAAACAAGCAAAATCTGAGAAACTGTCATAGTCAAGAGGAGCCTAAGGGTACAGGACAAATAAATGTAATGTGGTATCTCAGATGGTATCCCAGAACAGAAGAAAGACATTACTTAAGAAGTGGAAAAAACCCAAGTAAAGTTAATAAAAATGTGTCAGTATTGGTTCATTATTTGTAACAAATGTACCATATAAATATATATGTTAGTAATAGGCAAAACCAGATTTGGGGTATATGGGAACTTTCTGTACTATCTGCACAAATTTTTTTGTGTATCTAAAATTACTCTAATAAAAGCTAAGTCTATTTTAAAAATACATTGTATTAGGAGGCACCTGAGGGGCCAGTCAGTTGAACAGCTGAATGTATGACTCTTGATTTGGGCTCAGGTCATGATCCCAGGGTCATGGGTTCGAGCCCCATATAAGACTCCGTGCTGGGTGTGAAGCCTGTTTGGGATTCTCTCTTTCTCCCTCTGCCCCCTCCCCTACTTGCATGCTCTCTCTCTCTCTCTCTCTAATACAAAATAATAAAATAAAATAAAATAAAGTAAAATAAAATAATATTAAAAAATATACTGAATAGGATTAACAGCACATTAAACACTAAAGATGAAGAACGCGAACTTCACGTCATTCCCTCCAAAAAAATCAAAATCTGAGGGGAAAAAAAGAGAGAAATGGTATCACACATGTGGACCCATAACCCCAGGCAGGTGAAAGGGTGGCAAAAAGGAGAGAGGAAAAAAATATTTGAAGGAATAATGGTTAATTTTTTTCCAAATTTGATGAAAACTCTAAACACACAAATCCAAAAAAACTCAACAAACCCAGGTGACCATACAGTGGTACTTCATAATCAAATGGCTAAAAATCAATGATAAGGAGAAAAGTCTCAAAATAATGTAGGGTAAAAACACATTATATGCAGAGGAACACAGACAAGAATTACCTTTTAATTCAAATTGCACACATATTTTTTGGCTCAAAACTAAGCATGCCAGGAGATAAATAACAGGAAAACCCTCTTTAAAATACTGAAAGTTAAAAACAAACAAAAACCCAACACAGAATTCTATATCCAGTGAATACAACTCTCATGAACAAAGGTGATAAAACAGCAATTACAATAAAAAATGAAATACTTAGGCATATAGCTAATAAAATATAACTGATGAGAAACAAGAGAACATCTAAATGAATAAAGAATTATTCCAAGATGTATAGACTGAGTGCAATCTCAATCAAAATCCCAGTAGTTCCTTTTATGGAATTTGATAAGCCTACTCTAAAATTTACAAGGAAATGCAAAGAATGCCCAATAGCCAAAGCAGTTTGAAAAAGAAGAAAAATAATGGATAATTTGCATTCCTTGATTATATTTACTATAGGGTTACAGTAATCAAGACAATGTGGTATTGGCATAAAGACAGAAATACAGAGTGACGGAATACATGGACAATCAAGATATACATGCATTCCATAAGTAAAGAGCCAAGTGATTTTTTATATAACAATCACTGAGATATAATTCACATACCACACAATACACAAATATAAAGTGTACAATTCAATAGTATTTACTGTATGCACACAATCGTGTAATAATCACCACAATCAATTTCAAACATTTTCATCACTGACAAAAGAAAACACCCTATTCATTACAAATCATTACCCATTTGCCCCCAACTTCCCAAGTCCTATGCAACAACTAATCCACTTCCTATTTATGGATTTGCCTATTCTGAACATTTCATAAAAATGAAATCATATAATATGTGGCCTTTTGTAAATATCTTCTTGCTTTTAGCATAATATTTTCAAGCTTTATCCATGTTGCAATTAAGTGTATTAGTCTGGGTTCTCTAGGGAAACAGAACCATTAAGAGATACAGGAATCTAGATCTATATGTAGTTCGAGAGTTAGATTTATGTATGTATGTCTATATATTGTTTTGTTTCTCTCTACATATTAAGAGACCTACTACAAGGAACTGGCTTTCATAGTGATGGAGGCTGAGAAGTCTAAGATTTGTAGTTAGCAAGCTGGAGACTCAAGAGAGCCAATGGTCTAGGACCAGCCTGGGTCTGAGAGCCTACGAAACAGAAAAGTCAATATTATAAGTTCCAGTCCAAGTCCAAGTCTGAGGGTAGGAGAAGACTGATGTCCTAACTCAAGAGCAGGCAGAGAGAAAGAATTTCTTCTTACTCAGCTTTTAATTCCATTCAAGCCTTCACTGGATTGGATGAAGCCCACTCACATTTGGAAGGGCAATATGCATTACTCATCTACCAATTCAAATATTAATTGTATCCAGAAACACCCTCATAGCCATATCTGGAAATAATGTTTAACCAAATATCTGAGTCTTTATTTGAAACATAAAATTAAAGATCACAGGTCCACTCCTTGTCAACCTGACACCTATACATATCTCCTTAAATCATATTAAATCTCCAAATAGACAATAATAAGGTCATAATTCCTCCTTATATGATACAACTATCCTGTGTACAACTGAAACACACTAACACCTTCCACAGAAGAGGAAAAGTCCTTGAGTGATGCTTACTCTTCTCCCTGAAATCTGTAACTTAACTACTACGATATAAAATAAATTAATACCTAAATACTATGATCTCAAATAAATATACTTTATGTTATATAATAAGGGTATAATGGAGGGAAGTAAACAAATATATGATACATACTTTGCAAATATATTCATAACTAAATAAGAGGAATACGGAATACTCACAACAATTACAGTTCTCATTTCTGTAATTGATCACATAGTTATTGCTGGTATTTATAGCTAATGTTTTCAACCAGCCATTCTGAATTTTCTTTGCCTTCAGTAAAGCTTCTGCCAGTTTTGTTTCATGATTCTTTACATGTGGGATGACCTAAACCTTCAACTCCTGAATAGATTAGGCTGTTGGATTTTTCCATTGACCTTAATCACAGGGCGTGGTAATACTAAAACACCTTAAGGGGTCCCCTGTATTCCAGACATACTTTTCCTCACTTCCATTATGGAGCAGTAGTCCAATTTCTCCTTGGTAGTCAGGATCAATCATCCCAACCACCACAGTAACTACCTTTTTGTCTGTTGACTTAGTGGCATGAGGAGCCCAAAGTGGCTGAGCACCAGTCTTGTCTTCCAGTTCAATTGAATCATTGTTGTGTCTCCTGGTTGAAGCATTTCTCCCTTTGGAAGAAATGACCTCTAGGCCAACAGAGCATAAGGTCATGAGAACAGGAAGCAAGAATTATCCTAGTGGGTAACTAGGGTTAAAAGTGAGTGATGCCCACTCCCATTTCCAACCCTTGATTCCTGGACCCATGAATTCTGGTTAGGAAAGAAACATCACCATATATTGGATGCTGATTTAGAGCTTATACAGCTTTCTGGAAAACCCTGTCCCCATCCTGCAAAGTACTGCCACCTAGTTTGCATGCACTGTAACTGAGTCTTCAAAAGGTCATTCCACTATCTTTTGAAGCCAGCTCCTTCAACATGGTGGAAACATGGTAAGACCAATGAATTCCATAAGCATAAGTACATTGCCACACTTCTTTTGCTGTTAAGTATGTTCCTGGATTGAAGCAAGATTGTGAGAAATACGATGATGATTGATAAGCCATTCTGTAAATCCACCAAAGGCAGCTTTGGCAGAAACATTGCAAGCAAGAAAAGCAAATGCATATTCAGAGTGTCTACTCCAGTAAGAACAAAATGCTGCCTCTTCCATGACAGAAACAGTCCAACATATATCAACCTGCCACCAGGTAGCTTGTTGATCACCCTTGGTGATATTGCCATAACAGGGGTTAAGTATTAGTCTCTGCTGCTAGCAGCCTGGGCACTCAGGGGTGGCCATGACTAGGTTGGCCTTAATGAGTAGCAGTCCATGTTGCTGAGCCTATGCTCCAACCTTGCCACCATGGCCACTTAGTTCCTAAGTCCACTAGGCAATGACAGGGGTGCCTGAAGAAAGAGGCTGATTGGTATCTACAGAAGAAGCTATCCTATACACTTGATTATTAACTTTTGGTGAGCATTCACATGGAATACAGATATCTTCATATTTTTTGCTCATTCAGAGAGATTTATTCACATATCTCTTCTCCAAATTTCATTGTTGCCAGTTTTCCACTCATACTCCTTCCAAGCCTCTAACAATCCAGCCAAACCATTAGTTACAACCCATGAATCAGATTATAATTGCATGTCTGGCCATTTCTCCTTCAAAGCAAAGTGAATAACCGGGATCACTTCTCAAAGTTCTGCCTTCACTAGGGGTGTCCCAGAAAGCACTGCCACTCTGCAATTTAGGGTGGTACCTGTATATCATGCACAACTATGTATAAACCAGGCTTGGTTCTTCTCTTCCTCTGTCAACTGACCATAGCTTTATTCCTTAAGAGGCGAGAAAAAGAAGAGTAAACCAAAAGGTAGCAGAAGGAGGAAATAATAAAAAGTAGGGTGGAGATTAATGAAATAAATAATAGAAAACAATAAAAAGAATCACAAAACCAAAAATCAGTTCTTTGAAAAGATCAATAAAATTAATTGAGCAAGAAAAACAGAGAGAAGACACAAGTAACTAAAATCAGAAATGAGAGTGGAGACATCACTACCAACATTACAGAAATAAAGAGTTACAGCAGAATACTATGGAAAATTGTGTGCCAACAAATTATTTAGATGAAAGAGAAAAATTTCCAGAGACATGCCAATTACCAATAATGACTCAAGAAGAAATTAACAAATGTGAACAGATCTATAACAAGAGATTGAAACAGTAATCAAAAACCTGACTACAAAGAAAGGATGGATTCTCTGGTAAATTCTAGCAAACATCTGAAGAAGAATTAACGCCCATTCTCCTCAAAATCTTCCACTCAGTGAAGTAGGATGGGAAAGTTCTTAACTCATACTAAGGCCAGCATTACACTGAAACCAAAGCCAGACAAAGAAAGCACCAGAAAAGAAAACTAAAGACCAATAACCTATGATTACCAATGTAGAAATCCTAAACAAAACACTAGCAATCTAAACCTAAAACTGTACTGAAGGGATTATACACCATTACTAAGTGGGGTTTATCTCAGAAATACAAGGGTAGTTGAACATGAAAAAATCAATATATCACACTGATGGAAGGGATTACACAAACCATATGATCATCTCAACTGATGCAGAAAAACCATCTGACAAAATCCAACAGCATTTCGTAATAAAAACACTCACAAAAATAGCAATATAAGGGAAATTCCTCAACATGATAAAGGATATTTATGAGAAACTATAGGTAACATCATACTTAATGGTGAGACTGAAAGCTTTCCCCATAAGATCAGGAACAAGGCAAGGATTCCTGCTTTCAATACTGCTTTTCAACCGTGTCCTGGAAGTTCTAGCCAGAGCAATTAGGCAAGGGGGGGAAAGTATTCAAATTGGAAAGAAGTGAAACTATCTCTATTCACAGATGACATGATCCTATATAGAGAAAATCCCATAGAATACATTAAAAAGGGAAAATATCATATCTAACAAATGAATTCAGCAAAGTTGCAGGACACAAAATCAACACACAAAAATCAATTGCTTTTATATGCCAATAATGAACAATCCAAAAAGGAAATTAAGGAAACAGGTAAGTTGCAAGAATAAACTATTGGGACTACATCAAAATAAAAAGTTTCCGCACAGCAAAGAAAGCCATCAATGAAAGAAAAAGACAACCTACTGACTGGGAGAAAATGTTTGCATACAATATACTTAATAAGGGATTCATATCCAAAATACATAAAAGACTTATACAACTCAATATCAAAAAGAAAACCCCAAATAATCCAATTTTAAAATGGGCAGAGGATGTGAATAGACAGTTTTCCCAAGAAGATACACAGAAGACTAACAGATACATGAAAAGATGCTCAACATCACCAATCTTGCAAATTAGGGAAATGCATATCAAAACCACAATGAGATATCGCCTTACACCTATCAGAATGGCCAGAATCAAAAAGACAGTAAAATAACAAGTGTTGGCAAGGATGTGGAGAAAAAGGAAGCCTCATGCACTCTTGGTGGGAATGCAAATTAGTGCAGCCACTGTGGAAGACAGTATGGAGGTTCCTCAAAAAATTAAAAATAGAAATACCCTATGATCCAATAATTCTACCACTGGGTATTTACCCAAAGAAAACAAAAACACTAATTTTAAAAGATATATGGCATCCTTATGTTTATTACAACATTATTAACAATAGCCAGTATGTGGAAGTAGCCAAAGTCTATCAGTTAATAAATAAAGAAGATGTGGTGTATATATACACGTGCGCGCGCGCACACACACACACACAATGCAACAGAACACAGCCATAAAAAAGAATGAGCTCTTCCCATTTGTGACAACATGGATGGACCTAGCAGGTATTATGGTAAGTGAAATAAATCAGAGAAAGACAACCATAGGATTTCACTTCTATGTGGAATCTAAAAGACAAAACAAATGAACAAACAAACAAAAGCAGAAACAGATCCATAAATACAGAGAACAAACTGCCAGAGGGGGGGGGGGGGGGGGATGGGCAAAATAGGTGAAGGGGAGTGGGAGATACAAGCTTCCGGTTATGGAATGAGTAAGTCACAGGGATAAATGGTACAGCATAGGGAACACAGTCAATGGAATTGTAATAATGTTGCAAGGTGACAGATGATAGCTATACTTTTGGTGAGCACAGCATAATATATAGAGTTGTTGAATCATTATGTTGTATAAGTGAAACTAATGTAACATCACATATCAACTATATTCAAAATAAGGAGGAAGAGGAAGGAGGAGGGGGAGAAAGAGGGAGGAGGGCGGGGAGAAAACAGATCAGTTATTCCAAGAAGCCAGGGATAGTGGCATGAACTAATTTTAAATGAATGTGAGAAATATTTTGGGATGATGAAAACATTCTATTATCATGATGATGGTGGTTATAAGAGTGTACAGTTGACAAAACTCAATGAACTGTACATTTAAAAACTGATAAATTTTACTGTATGTAATTATACAACAAAAAGCCAATAAAAAGATTTAAAAACAAGACCGTCTTTTAAAGTATTTGAATGCAGGGTCACCTGGGTGGCTCAGTCGGTTAGGCATCGGACTTTAGCTCAGGTCATGATCTCGTGGTCTGTGAGTCTGAACCCCATGTCGGGCTCTGTGCCTGGAGCCTGCTTCAGACTCTGTGTCTCCCTGTCTCTCTGCCTCTTTCTCTCTCTCTCTCTCTCTCTCTCTTTCAAAAAATAAACATGAAAAATTTTTTAAAATAAAAATAAAGTATTTGAATGCATAGAGAAATGTATGGAATGTTGAATAACAAAGTATAATATCCATGAAGTGGATGGTAACTGACTTTTTTTATATGTTTCTTTTTACTTTGAATTTTTTACAATATATATCCATTAGTTTTATAATCAGGAAAAAAAGCTATTTAAAACATATGTTAGGGCGTGATACACTTTAGATTTACTTCCATTTAAGAATTGTGAAGTGTTGGCTCCCACCATGTGAAACAGATCAACTTCTGACTGTGACGAACAAAGGGAGGTGTTACAATATGCTGAGCTGACATCAAGTACTTAATTCCCATTTTCACATTATATCTCATAAAAGTCTGTGTACTAGAACTCCATTTTTATATGGATACAAATGAAAAGACTCCAGAAACCTAGATTATAGCTAAACATTCAAAGGCTATTTACCAATAAAATTGTCTGGGTATGTTTAAGCAGAAATCTGGAAAGCTGTTTGGTTATCACAGGACCATCTAAATTTTAAATCAAATCAAACAGTAACAAGATAGTTTTAATGAACCCAGTAAACAAACTTCACAGGATGGAAACAGGGAGAAGCAAAAGTTGGCATGGATGTTAGTGACCAAACCCCATGTTGTCCTTGATCTCATAAAGAAAATCCTACTGGCAGAAAGACCCCCTGGCAGAAGAGGAGAAGGCATCCTGATGGGTATTCTTGAGAACACACTAAATCTTAGTGCTCACCAGAGACGACAGTTGAAAGGACACAGTTACAAAACTAGACTAACTCATACAGGTTTGGCATCAAATCCTGAAATTCTGGCATCTGTAGTCTAGTTTTGCAAGGTAATAGGTAAAAATACAAGGAACTGATTACCCCTACAGATCCTGGCTGAAGGATGAAGAGACACAGAGTCAAGAAGCTCATAGATAATCTGTAGAGTATTAATCCATAATGCATGGTTAAAGCAAATGCATTCTAATTCCACCATACTGGACAATGATGTTCTTTAGAAAACTTCCCTAACTACTGAGGTAAAAAAAATAGCTCCCATGTATAGCATGCATACTATATAACAAGCATTCTGTATACATTATCTTTAATCTAAATTAAATACCCAAGTTTACCTGCGAGTTTGTGACGGTTGAACAACTGGCAGAACTCTATACAGTAACTAAATACTAGAGCAAGGCTTAAATCTCAGGTGTGTTTCAGTAAAAACTCCAGGCACTTTCCAGTCTGATGCTTACTCCTGTTACACTAAGCTGAGAAAACGAAGTCTGACTCTAGAAAGAAGAAAGTAGAGAGCACAGAGTGCCTGCTATGACCTTTGCACGTACCACATTAAACATACTGACTCTAATTTGTTCTTTAGAAAAACTCAGACTTCATGGGGCACCTGGGTGGCTCAGTTGGTTGAGCGTCCGACTTCGGCTCAGGTCATGATCTCACAGTCTGTGGGTTCGAGCCCTACGTCGGGCTCTGTGCTGACAGCTTAGAACCTGGAGCCTGCTTTGGATTCTGTGTCTCCCTCTTTCTCTGCCCCTGCCCCGCTCATACTCTGTCTCTCTCAAAAATAAACATTAAAAAAATTAAAAAAAAAAAAAAAAAGAAAAGAAAAACTCAGACTTCCTTTTCATGTAGATACAATGTTAATATCTAAATTCACATTCAACAAAGATCTTCCCTCCATAAATTTACAGTGTGCGGTTTTTCCTATGTCCCAGGTCAGGTGAAAGATAAACATGAGTCTTAGTTATTGTAAACTCATTGTCTTTCAATTATACCAAAGAGAAAGGAAAAAAAAATTGTTTCATCTAGCTCATTTTTCATCTACCCATGAAACAGGAATAAGGACAGCTGCTTCACAGACAGGATGGTAGAAATTCAGTTACAAAAAAATTTTAAAGTGCTTACCAGGAGACTGGCATGTAATAGGTACTCAGGTCATGGGAGTTATTATTAATGTCACTTTTAGCCCTTGGTGGTGCCATCAACGTGAAAGTCCTTTAACAAGTTAATATGGAATAAACCACCAAAGTAACAATCAGATGAACCTGGTACTGTGGACCTGAGGCTCCTGCTATTCCTACCCGCCACCCCCCAATGTCATATTTCATCTCACTGGCAGGCAGTTCTTTGAGCTACATCACTAGGTGTTAGCTTCAACACAATACTTTGTGCATCCGACTTTCAAGCTCTCTTTCCTTTCCTTCTGCCTTTCCTAGCTTGAACTGTACCTCCCCAAATAGGTTACACTTCAACTTCCGAGAAAGAACAGCCTCAAATAACTCATGCACTAATTAATCAATCATTTTTACATGTTTATTTATTTATGAGAGAGAAAGAGAGAGAGAAAACAAGCAGGGGAGGGGCAGAGAGGGAAACACAGAATCCAAAGCATGCTCCAGGCTCTTAGTTGTCAGCACATAGGCTGATGCAGGGCTCGAACCCACGAACTGTGACATCATGACCTGAGCCGAAGTCGGACGCTCAACCAACTGAGCCACCCAGGAGCCCCATAACTAATCATTTTAATTAATTTTTTTGTGTGCATTTGTAAAAGATGATGTGGATGTACAGACATTCCTGCCTGCACTGACCCTCCCTGTACACTCAGAACATTAGAACAGTCAAAAGCAATTTGGGACACTTCTTAAGGGGGTGGGGGGTGGGGGGGAAGAGACAGAGAGAGAGAGAGAGAGAGAGAGAGAGAGAGCGAGCCAGAAGCAATTGCCTTGTTATCCTGAACATAGTTTTTCAAATCCAATGTGTGCTACATTAGACCTTTCACTTTGAGTTTTTACTGGCAATGGTACTAGAACAACCTTCTGAAAAGCAACTACTGCTGAATTTTAAAATCTTCCTGGTCCTTCCCTGAGCCAAATTTTAGAGGTACATCAAGTTTGGTTCACTAATATTCAAAAACCTTATCTTTTTTACTATAAATTAATTTTACTACTACCAAACAGCATATGAGTACCATAAGGAGATAAGATTTATTCCAGTCTATACCACTAAGAAAAAAGAAAGGACACAGGTTAAGTCTAAATTTCTAAAGAAAGATTTATCAACCTTATCAACCTCAGCCAAATTTGATGTCATTTCAAATGATGTCCCTTTTCTCTGGAGGGACTCTTGGTTGCTAAGTGGAATGAACTGTATAATTTTTAAAGGTTTTATAATGTAATATCCTCAATAAATCAGTTGAGCATGCTTAATAGTATCTCACAGAAGAAAACTCTTTAGTATTTTACTCAAGTTTTCTACTAGACTTATCTATCCTGGGGCCATTAGTCTCTGCAAAGTAACTACAGATTTTTAGTCTCCGCAAACACACATCCTCTTGATTTACCACTGAGATTTCAGCATAGGAATGTTTCACATACAAGAATTTCTTCAGTCTCATCAACTGGCACACAGGAATTGCACATTCCAAGGAAGAAGGCGATATTTATTTTTTCAAACCCTATTCCAGCCAACTACCATAAACTTGGTTATTCTGAAGTCTCCTTGTTTCACTTTTATTTGGAGTCTGCCAACAGGTGACTGGATACTAGAGCACATTTGCGTACTCCTTGGGGATCCTTCTAATAGGACTATAACTTGGAACCAGGATTCCAAGTGGAAAACCCTCAGTCCAGAATCAGCAGCCCCTTCAAGTGCCTCTTCCCACATTCACACCAGGAGGTGGTGTTCCAAGGTGGTCTCAGCATTGCATTGGCCAGCTTATTATTAGATCAGCAGGAAGCTTATTAAAAGGAAAGAAAACTCAATGAGCATCAGGTATTCTGCATCGGGAAAACTAAAATTGTAATGCCATGTCGCCTAAGGTCATTTGATCCTTTGAGATTTAAATAAAATTGGCTTGAGCCCCTATTCCACATCCTGTGAGACATGCCTAGCTTTCCCCAAGATTTTTGCAAAATACCAGTCTCATGTTTTCATGGTCACATCTAGCTTCAAATTCTTTTTCTTGCTGGACTTTTGATCTCAGTTCGTTTTGCTCGTATCTCATCTCCTAGGGGCATTTTCCTTCCTCTGTTCTAGACATGGAACTCAGCTCTTTTCTTTTCTCCCCCTCAAAAAAACAAGGCATTTCTACAGTAAGTAGATTTTCATGAAAGTTCTGGATGTGAGGGAGGTTATGGCACATAATTAAAAACGGTAGTGGATATAGATCATCCTTATTTTTTTAAATTAAAGTATAAAGTATAAATTAAATTTAAAGTATAAGTATTAATTAAAGTATACATTAAATTTAATTAAAGTATAATAAAATAATATTTTATTAGTTCCAGGTGTACAACATAGTGTTTCTGTAATTATACACATTAAGAAATGCTCACCATGATAAATGTAGTCACCATCTGTCACCATACAAAGTTATTACAACATTATTGACTAAGTTCCCTATGCTGTACTTTTATCCCTATGACTTCTGTATTTTATTACCGGAAGTTTGTACCTCTTACTCCCCTTCACCTATTTTGCCGGCCCCTGACGTCCTCTTCTCTGGCAACCACCAGTTTGTTCTCTATAGCTATGAGTCTGTCACCCTTTTGTTGTTGTCACTGTTGTTGCTTGTTCCTATAAGTCTCTCAGACACCCTGACCTTTGGAATTTTTCACTGGTCACATTTCTTCTTTGGCTCCTTTCCAACCCTTAACTCTTCTCCATCACCTCTGTTCTCTTCTATCTTTATACTCATGTTTATTTTTATGCAAGTTTATTTTGTCTTAGTTCATTCAGGCTGCTGTAGTCTAAGCTGCCCTAGACTGGGTGGCTTAAACAATATTTATTTGTCACAATTCTGGAGGCTAGTAAATCAAGGTGTCAGCACATCTGGTGCCTGATGAAAGCCCACTTTCTGGGTCATAGATGGCCATCCTTTCACTGCATCCTAATATGGTGGAAAGGGAGAGTTCCCTGGTGTCACTTTTTTAAGGGCACTAATCTCTTTCATGAAGGTTGTGCATTCATGGCCTGATCACCTCCCAAAGTCCCCACCAATCCTAATATCAATTAGGGGCTAGGATTTCAACATATGAATTTGGGGAGGACACAAATGTTTTACTCTCTGAACACATGATATTTCCATGCCCTCACTTTCCACATTATAGCTACTTTCCTAAAGAAAAAAAAAAAATGGCCTCCACTTAAGGCCATTTGTTACAACTATTAAAATACTAATTCAAGTTTTGATATTCTGCTACATAACAATAAAAAGAATAAAAAGGCCACTTGCAGTATTCAACTGTCGGGTCCTTCAAAACAAAACTGTTTCTCTTATGGTTGTATCTTCTTCCAACAATGCCATTCCCCATCAATTTCCCTCAAACTCTATAAACTAGAAATACTAGTGTTCTACAAGCATGTTTTTGTTTGCTTTTATCTTGACAAGCCCCAGAGTTTCTGTTCTTCATTTGAATAGTTTTACAGAGGGCACGCCCTCCTTTGCCTCAGGACAGGCGATTCCCTATAGCCACAGAGCTGTCGATTCAACCATTTATCTACAGTGATTTGAGCACCTGACCAATGACCCTGAAATTTTTTTTTCAAACACAAATCTCTGGATTTTGGATGGTGATAATCTGCCCATATCTCCAGACACACGTATCTCTGGATTCAGTCTTATAATAATCTACCTAATAAGAGCTATAAATGATTTAGGGGTTTGCCAAGAGCATCTCTTGTCCACCCAAAGCTGACCCATTTGACACTGCTGCCAGCACTAACCTAACCCCTGACATCCCGTGACATCCTCCCTTCACTCCATTTTCTAGCCCAGGTCTGGACTATCCTTCCATTTGCTAGCCATTTGCCCTTTACTGTGCCTCATTTTGCCTATACCTTACTTTTTAAAAAAATTTTTAAAGTTTATTTATTTTTGAGAGAGAGCGAGAGAGAGAGAGAATCTAAAGCAGGCTTCAGGCTCTGAGTTGTCAGCACAGAGCCCAAAGCGGGGCTCAAACTCACAAACCATGAGACCATGACCTAAGCCAAAGTGGGACGCTTAACCGACTGAGCCACCCAGGCTCTCCTTGCCTATATCTTCCTTTTAAACAGATGTCACAAACCCAAATGTCTGCTGAGACCACATAGATGACATAAAGGAGGGAAGGCTGGGTGAGTGGAGACATGAACCAGAAGAAAGAATTCCCCACCTGGAATGACTTCCACTGCTCAGCTCCAGCTGACTGCTGCTCTATGAGGCATGGGACCCAGGAATGCCATAGCGTCTATCCCTGGGATGTTTTACTCCGTTTTACTTGAAATCACCATGTTCTTATTTGAAAATGAATATTTTTAAAAACTGTATTAGCAAAACAAAATATGTTTCTGGACCTAATGTAGCCCAAAGACAGCCAACTTGAGACGGCTGGCTCAGACTCATGAATCCTAAGTCCCGAGAGCATGTTTCCTGGCAGTACGGGCCGCGCCTGCTGCCCTGTTTAATAATCTTGTCATCTGCAGGCTCACCTCCTAGTGCTAGCAGGATTCAGTTCTGGTCTTCCCAGCCACGCCCTCTCAAATCCATCCAAATTTGCTCTAAGTAGCTCTTCCAACCTTTCAGGACTGCTCCTAATTTGCTTCTTTAATTAAACCCCTGGTTTTAGCTTTAAGAGGGACTCTCCCTAACGTCTAGATCTGATTTTTCTCTGAGGAAGTCATTTGCTCCCTTTCTGAGTTTTGCCTGCTGTCATCTGTTCCATGTCTTTGGGCCACAGTTATCGTTGTTATCATTCCTAATACAGTCACAACTAAAATATTCCTTTCTCCTGGTCCCATTTTTAAAAGCAATTACAGGAAATGTTTTTGTTTTTGGATATCTCCTTAGTCTTTCGTTTGTGATCTCACTTTTGCACAAAGTAAAATTCCTGTTTCTTCCTTCATTTTTGAAAATTCATTCTCCTACTAATCCTTTTCTTACTGTATGACACAAATCAATTTTGAAATTGATTTTATTCCTTCCGAAGTAATAATAAAAAAATCTAATCCCCTGGAGAGAGTCCTATTGTTCAATACTTTTTAAAAATCCCCTTTTAGGGCACTTGTACCCCAATGTTTATAGCAGCACTCTCAACAATAGCCAAATTGTGGAAAGAGCCTAAATGTCCATCAACTGATGAATGGATAAAGAAACTGTGGTTTATATACACAATGGAGTACTACATGGCAATGAGAAAGAACGAAATATGGCCCTTTGTAGCAACGTGGATGGAACTGGAGAGTGTGATGCTAAGTGAAATAAGCCATACAGAAAAAGACAGACACCATATGTTTTCACTCTTATGTGGATCCTGAGAAACTTAACAGAAACCCATGGGGGAGGGGAAGGAAAAAAAAAAAAAAAAGAAGTTAGAGTGGGAGAGAGCCAAAGCATAAGAGACTCTTAAAAACTGAGAACAAACTGAGGGTTGATGGGGGGTGGGAGGGAGGGGAGGGTGGGGGATGGGTATTGAGGAGGGCACCTTTTGGGATGAGCACTGGGTGTTGTACAGAAACCAATTTGACAATAAATTTCATATATTGAAAAAATAAATAAATAATAAAAATTAAAAAAATAAAAATAAAAATAAAAATCCCCTTTTAACTTCAGGGCTTATAGTAATCACATTGAGATGTTTCTATACTTCAAGCCAAGATGATGACAGAGCCTCTATTATAAGGGCCTCCAGGTCCTTATCCTTCCTTTACCCTTATGAGGGGCATCCTGGAAATCCACAACCAGGACCAAG